>NW_025316745.1:0-50000 GCF_910594005.1 Cervus elaphus
TTCGCACCTTTTCATGCTCCTGGTCGTTTTTTTTTTTTTTTTTTTGCTCCTCGCATTTTTCACACCTTTTCATGCTCCCCGCATTTTTCACACCTTTTCATGCTCCTCGCATTTTTCGCACCTTTTCATGCTCCTGGTCCTTTTTTTTTTTTTTTTTTTTTTTGCTCCTCGCATTTTTCGCACCTTTTCATGCTCCTCGCATTTTTCGCACATTTTCATGCTCGTCGCATTTTTCGCACCTTTTCATGCTCGTCGCATTTTTCGCACCTTTTCATGCTCCTGGTCCTTTTTTTTTTTTTTTTTTTTTTTTTTTTTTTTGCTCCTCGCATTTTTCGCACCTTTTCATGCTCCTCGCATTTTTCACACCTTTTCATGCTCCCCGCATTTTTCACACCTTTTCATGCTCCTGGTCCTTTTTTTTTTTTTTTTTTTTTTTTTTTTTTTTGCTCCTCGCATTTTTCGCACCTTTTCATGCTCCTCGCATTTTTCACACCTTTTCATGCTCCCCGCATTTTTCACACCTTTTCATGCTCCTCGCATTTTTCGCACCTTTTCCTGCTCCTGGTCCTTTTTTTTTTTTTTTTTTTTTTTTGCTCCTCGCATTTTTCGCACCTTTTCATGCTCCTGGTCCTTTTTTTTTTTTTTTTTTCTCCTCGCATTTTTCACACCTCTTCATGCTCGTCGCATTTTTCACACCTTTTCATGCCCCTGGTCTTTCTTTCTTTTTTTTTTTTTTTTTTTTTTGCTCCTCGCATTTTTCACACCTCTTCATGCTCCTCGCATTTTTCACATCTTTTCATGCTCGTCGCATTTTTCACACCTTTTCATGCTCCTGGTCCTTTTTTTTTTTTTTTTTTTTTTTTTTTTTTGCTCCTCGCATTTTTCACACCTCTTCATGCTCCTCGCATTTTTCACATCTTTTCATGCTCGTCGCATTTTTCACACCTTTTCATGCTCCTGGTCCTTTTTTTTTTTTTTTTTTTTTTTTTTTTTGCTCCTCGCATTTTTCACACCTTTTCATGCTCGTCGCATTTTTCGCACCTTTTCATGCTCGTCGCATTTTTCGCACCTTTTCATGCTCGTCGCATTTTTCGCACCTTTTCATGCTCGTCGCATTTTTCGCACCTTTTCATGCTCGTCGCATTTTTCGCACCTTTTCATGCTCGTCGCATTTTTCGCACCTTTTCATGCTCGTCGCATTTTTCGCACCTTTTCATGCTCGTCGCATTTTTCGCACCTTTTCATGCTCCTGGTCCTTTTTTTTTTTTTTTTTTTTTTTTTTTTTTTTTGCTCCTCAAATTTTTCACACCTTTTCATGCTCCTCGCATTTTTCGCACCTTTTCATGCTCCTGGTTCTTTTTTTTTTTTTTTTTTTTTTGCTCCTCGCCTTTTTCGCACCTTTTCATGCTCGTCGCATTTTTCGCACCTTTTCATGCTCCTGGTCTTTTTTTTTTTTTTTTTTGCTCCTCGCATTTTTCACACCTCTTCATGCTCCTCGCAGTTTTCACATCTTTTCATGCTCGTCGCATTTTTCACACCTTTTCATGCTCCTGGTCCTTTTTTTTTTTTTTTTTTTTTTTTTTTTTTTGCTCCTCGCATTTTTCACACCTCTTCATGCTCCTCGCATTTTTCACATCTTTTCATGCTCGTCGCATTTTTCACACCTTTTCATGCTCCTGGTCCTTTTTTTTTTTTTTTTTTTTTTTTTTTTTTTTGCTCCTCGCATTTTTCGCACCTTTTCATGCTCGTCGCATTTTTCGCACCTTTTCATGCTCGTCGCATTTTTCGCACCTTTTCATGCTCCTGGTCCTTTTTTTTTTTTTTTTTTGCTCCTCGCATTTTTCACACCTTTTCATGCTCCCCGCATTTTTCACACCTTTTCATGCTCCTCGCATTTTTCGCACCTTTTCATGCTCCTGGTCCTTTTTTTTTTTTTTTTTTTTTTTTTGCTCCTCGCATTTTTCACACCTTTTCATGCTCCTGGTCCTTTTTTTTTTTTTTTTTTTTTTTTGCTCCTCGCATTTTTCGCACCTTTTCATGCTCCTGGTCCTTTTTTTTTTTTTTTTTTTTTTTTTGCTCCTCGCATTTTTCACACCTTTTCATGCTCCTGGTCCTTTTTTTTTTTTTTTTTTTTTTTTTTTTTTTGCTCCTCGCATTTTTCGCACCTTTTCATGCTCCTCGCATTTTTCACACCTTTTCATGCTCCCCGCATTTTTCACACCTTTTCATGCTCCTCGCATTTTTCGCACCTTTTCATGCTCCTGGTCCTTTTTTTTTTTTTTTTTTTTTTTTGCTCCTCGCATTTTTCACACCTTTTCATGCTCCTCGCATTTTTCGCACCTTTTCATGCTCCTGGTCCTTTTTTTTTTTTTTTTTTTTTTTGCTCCTCGCATTTTTCGCACCTTTTCATGCTCCTCGCATTTTTCGCACATTTTCATGCTCGTCGCATTTTTCGCACCTTTTCATGCTCGTCGCATTTTTCGCACCTTTTCATGCTCCTGGTCCTTTTTTTTTTTTTTTTTTTTTTTGCTCCTCGCATTTTTCACACCTTTTCATGCTCCTCGCATTTTTCGCACCTTTTCATGCTCCTGGTCCTTTTTTTTTTTTTTTTTTTTTTGCTCCTCGCATTTTTCGCACCTTTTCATGCTCCTCGCATTTTTCGCACATTTTCATGCTCGTCGCATTTTTCGCACCTTTTCATGCTCGTCGCATTTTTCGCACCTTTTCATGCTCCTGGTCGTTTTTTTTTTTTTTTTTTGCTCCTCGCATTTTTCACACCTTTTCATGCTCCCCGCCTTTTTCACACCTTTTCATGCTCCTCGCATTTTTCGCACCTTTTCATGCTCCTGGTCCTTTTTTTTTTTTTTTTTTTTTTTTTTGCTCCTCGCATTTTTCACACCTTTTCATGCTCCGCGCATTTTTCACACCTTTTCATGCTCCTGGTCCTTTTTTTTTTTTTTTTTTTTTTTTTTTTTTTTGCTCCTCGCATTTTTCACACCTTTTCATGCTCCCCGCATTTTTCACACCTTTTCATGCTCCTCGCATTTTTCACACCTTTTCATGCTCCTGGTCCTTTTTTTTTTTTTTTTTTTTTTTTTTTTTTTTTTTGCTCCTCGCATTTTTCACACCTTTTCATGCTCCTCGCATTTTTCGCACCTTTTCATGCTCCTGGTCCTTTTTTTTTTTTTTTTTTTTTTTTGCTCCTCGCATTTTTCACACCTTTTCATGCTCCTGGTCCTTTTTTTTTTTTTTTTTTTTTTTTTTTTTTTTGCTCCTCGCATTTTTCGCACCTTTTCATGCTCCTGGTCCTTTTTTTTTTTTTTTTTTTTTTTTGCTCCTCGCATTTTTCACACCTTTTCATGCTCCTGGTCCTTTTTTTTTTTTTTTTTTTTTTTTTTTTTTTTGCTCCTCGCATTTTTCGCACCTTTTCATGCTCCTCGCATTTTTCACACCTTTTCATGCTCCCCGCATTTTTCACACCTTTTCATGCTCCTCGCATTTTTCACACATCTTCATGCTTCTCGCATTTTTCACAACTTTTCATGCTCCTCGCATTTTTCACACCTTTTCATGCTCCTGGTCTTTTTTTTTTTTTTTCTCCTCGCATTTTTCACACCTTTTCATGCTCCTGGTCTTTCTTTTTTTTTTTTTTTTTTTGCTCCTCGCATTTTTCACACCTTTTCATGCTCTTGGTCTTTTTTTTCTCTTTTGCTCCTCGCATTTTTCACACCTTTTCATGCTCCTGGTCTTTCTTTTTTTTTTTTTGCTCCTCGCATTTTTCACACCTTTTCATGCTCCTGGTCTTTTTTTTTTTTTTGCTCCTCGCATTTTTCACACCTTTTCATGCTCCTGGTCTCTTTTTTTTTTTTTTGCTCCTCGCATTTTTCACACCTTTTCATGCTCCTGGTCTTTTTTTTTTTTTTTTGCTCCTCACATTTTTCACACCTTTTCATGCTCTTGGTCTTTTTTTTTTTTTTTGCTCCTCGCATTTTTCACACCATTTCATGCTCCTGGTCTTTTTTTTTTTTTTTGCTCCTCGCATTTTTCACACCTTTTCATGCTCCTGGTCTTTTTTTTTTTTTTGCTCCCCGCATTTTTTACACCTTTTCATGCTCCTGGTCTTTTTTTTTTTTTTGCTCCTCGCATTTTTCACACCTCTTCATGCTCGTCGCATTTTTCGCACCTTTTCATGCTCCTGGTCCTTTTTTTTTTTTTTTTTGCTCCTCGCATTTTTCACACCTTTTCATGCTCCCCGCATTTTTCACACCTTTTCATGCTCCTCGCATTTTTCGCACCTTTTCATGCTCCTGGTCCTTTTTTTTTTTTTTTTTTTTTTTTTGCTCCTCGCATTTTTCACACCTTTTCATGCTCCTGGTCCTTTTTTTTTTTTTTTTTCTCCTCGCATTTTTCACACCTCTTCATGCTCGTCGCATTTTTCACACCTTTTCATGCCCCTGGTCTTTCTTTCTTTCTTTTTTTTTTTTTTTTTGCTCCTCGCATTTTTCACACCTCTTCATGCTCCTCGCATTTTTCACATCTTTTCATGCTCGTCGCATTTTTCACACCTTTTCATGCTCCTGGTCCTTTTTTTTTTTTTTTTTTTTTTTTTTTTTTTGCTCCTCGCATTTTTCACACCTCTTCATGCTCCTCGCATTTTTCACATCTTTTCATGCTCGTCGCATTTTTCACACCTTTTCATGCTCCTGGTCCTTTTTTTTTTTTTTTTTTTTTTTTTTTTTTTGCTCCTCGCATTTTTCGCACCTTTTCATGCTCGTCGCATTTTTCGCACCTTTTCATGCTCGTCGCATTTTTCGCACCTTTTCATGCTCCTGGTCCTTTTTTTTTTTTTTTTTTGCTCCTCGCATTTTTCACACCTTTTCATGCTCCCCGCATTTTTCACACCTTTTCATGCTCCTCGCATTTTTCGCACCTTTTCATGCTCCTGGTCCTTTTTTTTTTTTTTTTTTTTTTTTTGCTCCTCGCATTTTTCACACCTTTTCATGCTCCCCGCATTTTTCACACCTTTTCATGCTCCTCGCATTTTTCGCACCTTTTCATGCTCCTGGTCCTTTTTTTTTTTTTTTTTTTTTTTGCTCCTCGCATTTTTCGCACCTTTTCATGCTCCTCGCATTTTTCGCACATTTTCATGCTCGTCGCATTTTTCGCACCTTTTCATGCTCGTCGCATTTTTCGCACCTTTTCTTGCTCCTGGTCCTTTTTTTTTTTTTTTTTTTTTTTTGCTCCTCGCATTTTTCACACCTTTTCATGCTCCTGGTCCTTTTTTTTTTTTTTTTTTTTTTTTTTTTTTTGCTCCTCGCATTTTTCGCACCTTTTCATGCTCCTCGCATTTTTCACACCTTTTCATGCTCCCCGCATTTTTCACACCTTTTCATGCTCCTCGCATTTTTCGCACCTTTTCATGCTCCTGGTCCTTTTTTTTTTTTTTTTTTTTTTTGCTCCTCGCATTTTTCACACCTTTTCATGCTCCTCGCATTTTTCGCACCTTTTCATGCTCCTGGTCCTTTTTTTTTTTTTTTTTTTTTTGCTCCTCGCATTTTTCGCACCTTTTCATGCTCCTCGCATTTTTCGCACATTTTCATGCTCGTCGCATTTTTCGCACCTTTTCTTGCTCGTCGCTTTTTTCGCACCTTTTCATGCTCCTGGTCCTTTTTTTTTTTTTTTTTTTTTTTTGCTCCTCGCATTTTTCACACCTTTTCATGCTCCTCGCATTTTTCGCACCTTTTCATGCTCCTTGTCCTTTTTTTTTTTTTTTTTTTTTTGCTCCTCGCATTTTTCGCACCTTTTCTTGCTCCTCGCATTTTTCGCACCTTTTCATGCTCGTCGCATTTTTCGCACCTTTTCATGCTCGTCGCATTTTTCGCACCTTTTCATGCTCCTGGTCGTTTTTTTTTTTTTTTTTGCTCCTCGCATTTTTCACACCTTTTCATGCTCCCCGCATTTTTCACACCTTTTCATGCTCCTCGCATTTTTCGCACCTTTTCATGCTCCTGGTCCTTTTTTTTTTTTTTTTTTTTTTGCTCCTCGCATTTTTCGCACCTTTTCATGCTCCTCGCATTTTTCGCACATTTTCATGCTCGTCGCATTTTTCGCACCTTTTCATGCTCGTCGCATTTTTCGCACCTTTTCATGCTCCTGGTCCTTTTTTTTTTTTTTTTTTTTTTTTTTTTTTTTGCTCCTCGCATTTTTCGCACCTTTTCATGCTCCTCGCATTTTTCACACCTTTTCATGCTCCCCGCATTTTTCGCACCTTTTCATGCTCCTGGTCCTTTTTTTTTTTTTTTTTTTTTTTTTTTTTTTGCTCCTCGCATTTTTCGCACCTTTTCATGCTCCTCGCATTTTTCACACCTTTTCATGCTCCCCGCATTTTTCACACCTTTTCATGCTCCTCGCATTTTTCGCACCTTTTCATGCTCCTGGTCCTTTTTTTTTTTTTTTTTTTTTTTTGCTCCTCGCATTTTTCACACCTTTTCATGCTCCTGGTCCTTTTTTTTTTTTTTTTTCTCCTCGCATTTTTCACACCTCTTCATGCTCGTCGCATTTTTCACACCTTTTCATGCCCCTGGTCTTTCTTTCTTTCTTTTTTTTTTTTTTTTTGCTCCTCGCATTTTTCACACCTCTTCATGCTCCTCGCATTTTTCACATCTTTTCATGCTCGTCGCATTTTTCACACCTTTTCATGCTCCTGGTCCTTTTTTTTTTTTTTTTTTTTTTTTTTTTTTTGCTCCTCGCATTTTTCACACCTCTTCATGCTCCTCGCATTTTTCACATCTTTTCATGCTCGTCGCATTTTTCACACCTTTTCATGCTCCTGGTCCTTTTTTTTTTTTTTTTTTTTTTTTTTTTTGCTCCTCGCATTTTTCACACCTTTTCATGCTCGTCGCATTTTTCGCACCTTTTCATGCTCGTCGCATTTTTCGCACCTTTTCATGCTCGTCGCATTTTTCGCACCTTTTCATGCTCGTCGCATTTTTCGCACCTTTTCATGCTCGTCGCATTTTTCGCACCTTTTCATGCTCGTCGCATTTTTCGCACCTTTTCATGCTCGTCGCATTTTTCGCACCTTTTCATGCTCGTCGCATTTTTCGCACCTTTTCATGCTCCTGGTCCTTTTTTTTTTTTTTTTTTTTTTTTTTTTTTTTTGCTCCTCAAATTTTTCACACCTTTTCATGCTCCTCGCATTTTTCGCACCTTTTCATGCTCCTGGTTCTTTTTTTTTTTTTTTTTTTTTGCTCCTCGCCTTTTTCGCACCTTTTCATGCTCGTCGCATTTTTCGCACACCTTTTCATGCTCCTGGTCTTTTTTTTTTTTTTTTTTGCTCCTCGCATTTTTCACACCTCTTCATGCTCCTCGCAGTTTTCACATCTTTTCATGCTCGTCGCATTTTTCACACCTTTTCATGCTCCTGGTCCTTTTTTTTTTTTTTTTTTTTTTTTTTTTTTGCTCCTCGCATTTTTCACACCTCTTCATGCTCCTCGCATTTTTCACATCTTTTCATGCTCGTCGCATTTTTCACACCTTTTCATGCTCCTGGTCCTTTTTTTTTTTTTTTTTTTTTTTTTTTTTTTGCTCCTCGCATTTTTCGCACCTTTTCATGCTCGTCGCATTTTTCGCACCTTTTCATGCTCGTCGCATTTTTCGCACCTTTTCATGCTCCTGGTCCTTTTTTTTTTTTTTTTTGCTCCTCGCATTTTTCACACCTTTTCATGCTCCCCGCATTTTTCACACCTTTTCATGCTCCTCGCATTTTTCGCACCTTTTCATGCTCCTGGTCCTTTTTTTTTTTTTTTTTTTTTTTTGCTCCTCGCATTTTTCACACCTTTTCATGCTCCTGGTCCTTTTTTTTTTTTTTTTTTTTTTTGCTCCTCGCATTTTTCGCACCTTTTCATGCTCCTGGTCCTTTTTTTTTTTTTTTTTTTTTTTTTGCTCCTCGCATTTTTCACACCTTTTCATGCTCCTGGTCCTTTTTTTTTTTTTTTTTTTTTTTTTTTTTTGCTCCTCGCATTTTTCGCACCTTTTCATGCTCCTCGCATTTTTCACACCTTTTCATGCTCCCCGCATTTTTCACACCTTTTCATGCTCCTCGCATTTTTCGCACCTTTTCATGCTCCTGGTCCTTTTTTTTTTTTTTTTTTTTTTTGCTCCTCGCATTTTTCACACCTTTTCATGCTCCTCGCATTTTTCGCACCTTTTCATGCTCCTGGTCCTTTTTTTTTTTTTTTTTTTTTTTGCTCCTCGCATTTTTCGCACCTTTTCATGCTCCTCGCATTTTTCGCACATTTTCATGCTCGTCGCATTTTTCGCACCTTTTCATGCTCGTCGCATTTTTCGCACCTTTTCATGCTCCTGGTCCTTTTTTTTTTTTTTTTTTTTTTTGCTCCTCGCATTTTTCACACCTTTTCATGCTCCTCGCATTTTTCGCACCTTTTCATGCTCCTGGTCCTTTTTTTTTTTTTTTTTTTTTTGCTCCTCGCATTTTTCGCACCTTTTCATGCTCCTCGCATTTTTCGCACATTTTCATGCTCGTCGCATTTTTCGCACCTTTTCATGCTCGTCGCATTTTTCGCACCTTTTCATGCTCCTGGTCGTTTTTTTTTTTTTTTTTGCTCCTCGCATTTTTCACACCTTTTCATGCTCCCCGCATTTTTCACACCTTTTCATGCTCCTCGCATTTTTCGCACCTTTTCATGCTCCTGGTCCTTTTTTTTTTTTTTTTTTTTTTTTGCTCCTCGCATTTTTCACACCTTTTCATGCTCCGCGCATTTTTCACACCTTTTCATGCTCCTGGTCCTTTTTTTTTTTTTTTTTTTTTTTTTTTTTTTTGCTCCTCGCATTTTTCACACCTTTTCATGCTCCCCGCATTTTTCACACCTTTTCATGCTCCTCGCATTTTTCACACCTTTTCATGCTCCTGGTCCTTTTTTTTTTTTTTTTTTTTTTTTTTTTTTTTTTTGCTCCTCGCATTTTTCACACCTTTTCATGCTCCTCGCATTTTTCGCACCTTTTCATGCTCCTGGTCCTTTTTTTTTTTTTTTTTTTTTTTGCTCCTCGCATTTTTCACACCTTTTCATGCTCCTGGTCCTTTTTTTTTTTTTTTTTTTTTTTTTTTTTTTTGCTCCTCGCATTTTTCGCACCTTTTCATGCTCCTGGTCCTTTTTTTTTTTTTTTTTTTTTTTTGCTCCTCGCATTTTTCACACCTTTTCATGCTCCTGGTCCTTTTTTTTTTTTTTTTTTTTTTTTTTTTTTTGCTCCTCGCATTTTTCGCACCTTTTCATGCTCCTCGCATTTTTCACACCTTTTCATGCTCCCCGCATTTTTCACACCTTTTCATGCTCCTCGCATTTTTCACACATCTTCATGCTTCTCGCATTTTTCACAACTTTTCATGCTCCTCGCATTTTTCACACCTTTTCATGCTCCTGGTCTTTTTTTTTTTTTTGCTCCTCGCATTTTTCACCCCTTTTCATGCTCCTGGTCCTTTTTTTTTTTTTTTTTTCTCCTCGCATTTTTCACACCTCTTCATGCTCGTCGCATTTTTCACACCTTTTCATGCCCCTGGTCTTTCTTTCTTTCTTTTTTTTTTTTTTTTTGCTCCTCGCATTTTTCACACCTCTTCATGCTCCTCGCATTTTTCACATCTTTTCATGCTCGTCGCATTTTTCACACCTTTTCATGCTCCTGGTCCTTTTTTTTTTTTTTTTTTTTTTTTTTTTTTGCTCCTCGCATTTTTCACACCTCTTCATGCTCCTCGCATTTTTCACATCTTTTCATGCTCGTCGCATTTTTCACACCTTTTCATGCTCCTGGTCCTTTTTTTTTTTTTTTTTTTTTTTTTTTTTTTTGCTCCTCGCATTTTTCGCACCTTTTCATGCTCGTCGCATTTTTCGCACCTTTTCATGCTCGTCGCATTTTTCGCACCTTTTCATGCTCCTGGTCCTTTTTTTTTTTTTTTTTGCTCCTCGCATTTTTCACACCTTTTCATGCTCCCCGCTTTTTTCACACCTTTTCTTGCTCCTCGCTTTTTTCGCACCTTTTCATGCTCCTGGTCCTTTTTTTTTTTTTTTTTTTTTTTTGCTCCTCGCATTTTTCACACCTTTTCATGCTCCCCGCATTTTTCACACCTTTTCATGCTCCTCGCATTTTTCGCACCTTTTCATGCTCCTGGTCCTTTTTTTTTTTTTTTTTTTTTTGCTCCTCGCATTTTTCGCACCTTTTCATGCTCCTCGCATTTTTCGCACATTTTCATGCTCGTCGCATTTTTCGCACCTTTTCATGCTCGTCGCATTTTTCGCACCTTTTCATGCTCCTGGTCCTTTTTTTTTTTTTTTTTTTTTTTTTTTTTTTGCTCCTCGCATTTTTCACACCTTTTCATGCTCCTCGCATTTTTCGCACCTTTTCATGCTCCTGGTCCTTTTTTTTTTTTTTTTTCTCCTCGCATTTTTCACACCTCTTCATGCTCGTCGCATTTTTCACACCTTTTCATGCCCCTGGTCTTTCTTTCTTTCTTTTTTTTTTTTTTTTTGCTCCTCGCATTTTTCACACCTCTTCATGCTCCTCGCATTTTTCACATCTTTTCATGCTCGTCGCATTTTTCACACCTTTTCATGCTCCTGGTCCTTTTTTTTTTTTTTTTTTTTTTTTTTTTTGCTCCTCGCATTTTTCACACCTCTTCATGCTCCTCGCATTTTTCACATCTTTTCATGCTCGTCGCATTTTTCACACCTTTTCATGCTCCTGGTCCTTTTTTTTTTTTTTTTTTTTTTTTTTTTTGCTCCTCGCATTTTTCACACCTTTTCATGCTCGTCGCATTTTTCGCACCTTTTCATGCTCGTCGCATTTTTCGCACCTTTTCATGCTCGTCGCATTTTTCGCACCTTTTCATGCTCGTCGCATTTTTCGCACCTTTTCATGCTCGTCGCATTTTTCGCACCTTTTCATGCTCGTCGCATTTTTCGCACCTTTTCATGCTCGTCGCATTTTTCGCACCTTTTCATGCTCGTCGCATTTTTCGCACCTTTTCATGCTCCTGGTCCTTTTTTTTTTTTTTTTTTTTTTTTTTTTTTTTGCTCCTCAAATTTTTCACACCTTTTCATGCTCCTCGCATTTTTCGCACCTTTTCATGCTCCTGGTTCTTTTTTTTTTTTTTTTTTTTTGCTCCTCGCCTTTTTCGCACCTTTTCATGCTCGTCGCATTTTTCGCAACTTTTCATGCTCCTGGTCTTTTTTTTTTTTTTTTTTGCTCCTCGCATTTTTCACACCTCTTCATGCTCCTCGCAGTTTTCACATCTTTTCATGCTCGTCGCATTTTTCACACCTTTTCATGCTCCTGGTCCTTTTTTTTTTTTTTTTTTTTTTTTTTTTTTGCTCCTCGCATTTTTCACACCTCTTCATGCTCCTCGCATTTTTCACATCTTTTCATGCTCGTCGCATTTTTCACACCTTTTCATGCTCCTGGTCCTTTTTTTTTTTTTTTTTTTTTTTTTTTTTTTTGCTCCTCGCATTTTTCGCACCTTTTCATGCTCGTCGCATTTTTCGCACCTTTTCATGCTCGTCGCATTTTTCGCACCTTTTCATGCTCCTGGTCCTTTTTTTTTTTTTTTTTTTTTTTTTTTTTTTTTGCTCCTCGCATTTTTCGCACCTTTTCTTGCTCCTGGTCCTTTTTTTTTTTTTTTTTTTTTTTTTTTTTTTGCTTCTCGCATTTTTCACACCTTTTCATGCTCCTGGACTTTCTATTTTTTTTTTGGATCCTCACATTTTTCACACCTTTTCATGCTCCTCGCATTTTTCACACCTTTTCATGCTCCTCGCATTTTTCGCACCTTTTCATGCTCCTGGTCCTTTTTTTTTTTTTTTTTTTTTTTGCTCCTCGCATTTTTCGCACCTTTTCATGCTCCTCGCATTTTTCGCACATTTTCATGCTCGTCGCATTTTTCGCACCTTTTCATGCTCGTCGCATTTTTCGCACCTTTTCATGCTCCTGGTCCTTTTTTTTTTTTTTTTTTTTTTTTTTTTTTTTGCTCCTCGCATTTTTCGCACCTTTTCATGCTCCTCGCATTTTTCACACCTTTTCATGCTCCCCGCATTTTTCACACCTTTTCATGCTCCTGGTCCTTTTTTTTTTTTTTTTTTTTTTTTTTTTTTTGCTCCTCGCATTTTTCGCACCTTTTCATGCTCCTCGCATTTTTCACACCTTTTCATGCTCCCCGCATTTTTCACACCTTTTCATGCTCCTCGCATTTTTCGCACCTTTTCATGCTCCTGGTCCTTTTTTTTTTTTTTTTTTTTTTTGCTCCTCGCATTTTTCACACCTCTTCATGCTCCTCGCATTTTTCGCACCTTTTCATGCTCCTGGTCCTTTTTTTTTTTTTTTTTTTTTTTTGCTCCTCGCATTTTTCGCACCTTTTCATGCTCCTCGCATTTTTCACACCTTTTCATGCTCCCCGCATTTTTCACACCTTTTCATGCTCCTCGCATTTTTCACACATCTTCATGCTTCTCGCATTTTTCACAACTTTTCATGCTCCTCGCATTTTTCACACCTTTTCATGCTCCTGGTCTTTTTTTTTTTTTTGCTCCTCGCATTTTTCACACCTTTTCATGCTCCTGGTCTTTCTTTTTTTTTTTTTTTTTTTGCTCCTCGCATTTTTCACACCTTTTCATGCTCCCCGCATTTTTCACACCTTTTCATGCTCCTCGCATTTTTCGCACCTTTTCATGCTCCTGGTCCTTTTTTTTTTTTTTTTTTTTTTTTTTTTTTTGCTCCTCGCATTTTTCGCACCTTTTCATGCTCGTCGCATTTTTCGCACCTTTTCATGCTCGTCGCATTTTTCGCACCTTTTCATGCTCCTGGTCCTTTTTTTTTTTTTTTTTGCTCCTCGCATTTTTCACACCTTTTCATGCTCCCCGCATTTTTCACACCTTTTCATGCTCCTCGCATTTTTCGCACCTTTTCATGCTCCTGGTCCTTTTTTTTTTTTTTTTTTTTTTTTGCTCCTCGCATTTTTCCCACCTTTTCATGCTCCTGGTCCTTTTTTTTTTTTTTTTTTTTTTTGCTCCTCGCATTTTTCGCCCCTTTTCATGCTCCTGGTCCTTTTTTTTTTTTTTTTTTTTTTTGCTCCTCGCATTTTTCGCACCTTTTCATGCTCCTCGCATTTTTCGCACATTTTCATGCTCGTCGCATTTTTCGCACCTTTTCATGCTCGTCGCATTTTTCGCACCTTTTCATGCTCCTGGTCCTTTTTTTTTTTTTTTTTTTTTTTTTTTTTTTTGCTCCTCGCATTTTTCGCACCTTTTCATGCTCCTCGCATTTTTCACACCTTTTCATGCTCCCCGCATTTTTCACACCTTTTCATGCTCCTGGTCCTTTTTTTTTTTTTTTTTTTTTTTTTTTTTTTTGCTCCTCGCATTTTTCGCACCTTTTCATGCTCCTCGCATTTTTCACACCTTTTCATGCTCCCCGCATTTTTCACACCTTTTCATGCTCCTCGCATTTTTCGCACCTTTTCATGCTCCTGGTCCTTTTTTTTTTTTTTTTTTTTTTTGCTCCTCGCATTTTTCACACCTTTTCATGCTCCTCGCATTTTTCGCACCTTTTCATGCTCCTGGTCCTTTTTTTTTTTTTTTTTTTTTTGCTCCTCGCATTTTTCGCACCTTTTCATGCTCCTCGCATTTTTCGCACATTTTCATGCTCGTCGCATTTTTCGCACCTTTTCATGCTCGTCGCATTTTTCGCACCTTTTCATGCTCCTGGTCCTTTTTTTTTTTTTTTTTGCTCCTCGCATTTTTCACACCTTTTCATGCTCCCCGCATTTTTCACACCTTTTCATGCTCCTCGCATTTTTCGCACCTTTTCATGCTCCTGGTCCTTTTTTTTTTTTTTTTTTTTTTTTTGCTCCTCGCATTTTTCACACCTTTTCATGCTCCGCGCATTTTTCACACCTTTTCATGCTCCTGGTCCTTTTTTTTTTTTTTTTTTTTTTTTTTTTTTTTGCTCCTCGCATTTTTCACACCTTTTCATGCTCCCCGCATTTTTCACACCTTTTCATGCTCCTCGCATTTTTCACACCTTTTCATGCTCCTGGTCCTTTTTTTTTTTTTTTTTTTTTTTTTTTTTTTTTTTGCTCCTCGCATTTTTCACACCTTTTCATGCTCCTCGCATTTTTCGCACCTTTTCATGCTCCTGGTCCTTTTTTTTTTTTTTTTTTTTTTTTGCTCCTCGCATTTTTCACACCTTTTCATGCTCCTGGTCCTTTTTTTTTTTTTTTTTTTTTTTTTTTTTTTTGCTCCTCGCATTTTTCGCACCTTTTCATGCTCCTGGTCCTTTTTTTTTTTTTTTTTTTTTTTTTGCTCCTCGCATTTTTCACACCTTTTCATGCTCCTGGTCCTTTTTTTTTTTTTTTTTTTTTTTTTTTTTTTTGCTCCTCGCATTTTTCGCACCTTTTCATGCTCCTCGCATTTTTCACACCTTTTCATGCTCCCCGCATTTTTCACACCTTTTCATGCTCCTCGCATTTTTCACACATCTTCATGCTTCTCGCATTTTTCACAACTTTTCATGCTCCTCGCATTTTTCACACCTTTTCATGCTCCTGGTCTTTTTTTTTTTTTTGCTCCTCGCATTTTTCACACCTTTTCATGCTCCTGGTCTTTCTTTTTTTTTTTTTTTTTTTGCTCCTCGCATTTTTCACACCTTTTCATGCTCCCCGCATTTTTCACACCTTTTCATGCTCCTCGCATTTTTCGCACCTTTTCATGCTCCTGGTCCTTTTTTTTTTTTTTTTTTTTTTTTTTTTTTTTGCTCCTCGCATTTTTCGCACCTTTTCATGCTCGTCGCATTTTTCGCACCTTTTCATGCTCGTCGCATTTTTCGCACCTTTTCATGCTCCTGGTCCTTTTTTTTTTTTTTTTTGCTCCTCGCATTTTTCACACCTTTTCATGCTCCCCGCATTTTTCACACCTTTTCATGCTCCTCGCATTTTTCGCACCTTTTCATGCTCCTGGTCCTTTTTTTTTTTTTTTTTTTTTTTTGCTCCTCGCATTTTTCACACCTTTTCATGCTCCTGGTCCTTTTTTTTTTTTTTTTTTTTTTTGCTCCTCGCATTTTTCGCACCTTTTCATGCTCCTGGTCCTTTTTTTTTTTTTTTTTTTTTTTTGCTCCTCGCATTTTTCACACCTTTTCATGCTCCTGGTCCTTTTTTTTTTTTTTTTTTTTTTTTTTTTTTTGCTCCTCGC
The DNA here is from genome assembly GCF_910594005.1 of Cervus elaphus. Classification (NCBI taxonomy): domain Eukaryota; kingdom Metazoa; phylum Chordata; class Mammalia; order Artiodactyla; family Cervidae; genus Cervus; species Cervus elaphus. Next base: position 15,249 of record NW_025316745.1, read on the forward strand.
ATTTTTCGCACCTTTTCATGCTCCTCGCATTTTTCACACCTTTTCATGCTCCCCGCATTTTTCACACCTTTTCATGCTCCTCGCATTTTTCGCACCTTTTCATGCTCCTGGTCCTTTTTTTTTTTTTTTTTTTTTTTGCTCCTCGCATTTTTCACACCTTTTCATGCTCCTCGCATTTTTCGCACCTTTTCATGCTCCTGGTCCTTTTTTTTTTTTTTTTTTTTTTGCTCCTCGCATTTTTCGCACCTTTTCATGCTCCTCGCATTTTTCGCACATTTTCATGCTCGTCGCATTTTTCGCACCTTTTCATGCTCGTCGCATTTTTCGAACCTTTTCATGCTCCTGGTCCTTTTTTTTTTTTTTTTTTTTTTTTTTTTTTTTGCTCCTCGCATTTTTCGCACCTTTTCATGCTCCTCGCATTTTTCACACCTTTTCATGCTCCCCGCATTTTTCACACCTTTTCATGCTCCTCGCATTTTTCGCACCTTTTCATGCTCCTGGTCCTTTTTTTTTTTTTTTTTTTTTTTGCTCCTCGCATTTTTCACACCTTTTCATGCTCCTCGCATTTTTCGCACCTTTTCATGCTCCTGGTCCTTTTTTTTTTTTTTTTTTTTTTTGCTCCTCGCATTTTTCGCACCTTTTCATGCTCCTCGCATTTTTCGCACATTTTCATGCTCGTCGCATTTTTCGCACCTTTTCATGCTCGTCGCATTTTTCGCACCTTTTCATGCTCCTGGTCCTTTTTTTTTTTTTTTTTTTTTTTTTTTTTTTGCTCCTCGCATTTTTCGCACCTTTTCATGCTCCTCGCATTTTTCACACCTTTTCATGCTCCCCGCATTTTTCACACCTTTTCATGCTCCTCGCATTTTTCACACCTTTTCATGCTCCCCGCATTTTTCACACCTTTTCATGCTCCCCGCATTTTTCACACCTTTTCATGCTCCTCGCATTTTTCGCACCTTTTCATGCTCCTGGTCCTTTTTTTTTTTTTTTTTTTTTTTTGCTCCTCGCATTTTTCACACCTTTTCATGCTCCTCGCATTTTTCGCACCTTTTCATGCTCCTGGTCCTTTTTTTTTTTTTTTTTTTTTTTTTTTTTTTTGCTCCTCGCATTTTTCGCACCTTTTCATGCTCCTCGCATTTTTCACACCTTTTCATGCTCCCCGCATTTTTCACACCTTTTCATGCTCCCCGCATTTTTCACACCTTTTCATGCTCCTCGCATTTTTCGCACATTTTCATGCTCGTCGCATTTTTCGCACCTTTTCATGCTCGTCGCATTTTTCGCACCTTTTCATGCTCCTGGTCCTTTTTTTTTTTTTTTTTTTTTTTTTTTTTTTTGCTCCTCGCATTTTTCGCACCTTTTCATGCTCCTCGCATTTTTCACACCTTTTCATGCTCCCCGCATTTTTCACACCTTTTCATGCTCCTGGTCCTTTTTTTTTTTTTTTTTTTTTTTTTTTTTTTGCTCCTCGCATTTTTCGCACCTTTTCATGCTCCTCGCATTTTTCACACCTTTTCATGCTCCCCGCATTTTTCACACCTTTTCATGCTCCTCGCATTTTTCGCACCTTTTCATGCTCCTGGTCCTTTTTTTTTTTTTTTTTTTTTTTTGCTCCTCGCATTTTTCACACCTTTTCATGCTCCTCGCATTTTTCGCACCTTTTCATGCTCCTGGTCCTTTTTTTTTTTTTTTTTTTTTTGCTCCTCGCATTTTTCGCACCTTTTCATGCTCCTCGCATTTTTCGCACATTTTCATGCTCGTCGCATTTTTCGCACCTTTTCATGCTCGTCGCATTTTTCGCACCTTTTCATGCTCCTGGTCCTTTTTTTTTTTTTTTTTTTTTTTTTTTTTTTTGCTCCTCGCATTTTTCGCACCTTTTCATGCTCCTCGCATTTTTCACACCTTTTCATGCTCCCCGCATTTTTCACACCTTTTCATGCTCCTGGTCCTTTTTTTTTTTTTTTTTTTTTTTTTTTTTTTGCTCCTCGCATTTTTCGCACCTTTTCATGCTCCTCGCATTTTTCACACCTTTTCATGCTCCCCGCATTTTTCACACCTTTTCATGCTCCTCGCATTTTTCGCACCTTTTCATGCTCCTGGTCCTTTTTTTTTTTTTTTTTTTTTTTTGCTCCTCGCATTTTTCACACCTTTTCATGCTCCTCGCATTTTTCGCACCTTTTCATGCTCCTGGTCCTTTTTTTTTTTTTTTTTTTTTTGCTCCTCGCATTTTTCGCACCTTTTCATGCTCCTCGCATTTTTCGCACATTTTCATGCTCGTCGCATTTTTCGCACCTTTTCATGCTCGTCGCATTTTTCGCACCTTTTCATGCTCCTGGTCCTTTTTTTTTTTTTTTTTTTTTTTTTTTTTTTTGCTCCTCGCATTTTTCGCACCTTTTCATGCTCCTCGCATTTTTCACACCTTTTCATGCTCCCCGCATTTTTCACACCTTTTCATGCTCCTGGTCCTTTTTTTTTTTTTTTTTTTTTTTTTTTTTTTGCTCCTCGCATTTTTCGCACCTTTTCATGCTCCTCGCATTTTTCACACCTTTTCATGCTCCCCGCATTTTTCACACCTTTTCATGCTCCTCGCATTTTTCGCACCTTTTCATGCTCCTGGTCCTTTTTTTTTTTTTTTTTTTTTTTTGCTCCTCGCATTTTTCACACCTTTTCATGCTCCTCGCATTTTTCGCACCTTTTCATGCTCCTGGTCCTTTTTTTTTTTTTTTTTTTTTTTTTTTTTTTTGCTCCTCGCATTTTTCGCACCTTTTCATGCTCCTCGCATTTTTCACACCTTTTCATGCTCCCCGCATTTTTCACACCTTTTCATGCTCCTCGCATTTTTCGCACCTTTTCATGCTCCTGGTCCTTTTTTTTTTTTTTTTTTTTTTTTGCTCCTCGCATTTTTCACACCTTTTCATGCTCCTCGCATTTTTCGCACCTTTTCATGCTCCTGGTCCTTTTTTTTTTTTTTTTTTTTTTTGCTCCTCGCATTTTTCGCACCTTTTCATGCTCCTCGCATTTTTCGCACATTTTCATGCTCGTCGCATTTTTCGCACCTTTTCATGCTCGTCGCATTTTTCGCACCTTTTCATGCTCCTGGTCCTTTTTTTTTTTTTTTTTTGCTCCTCGCATTTTTCACACCTTTTCATGCTCCCCGCCTTTTTCACACCTTTTCATGCTCCTCGCATTTTTCGCACCTTTTCATGCTCCTGGTCCTTTTTTTTTTTTTTTTTTTTTTTTTGCTCCTCGCCTTTTTCACACCTTTTTTTGCTCCGCGCATTTTTTACCCCTTTTCATGCTCCTGGTCCTTTTTTTTTTTTTTTTTTTTTTTTTTTTTTTGCTCCTCGCATTTTTCACACCTTTTCATGCTCCGCGCATTTTTCACACCTTTTCATGCTCCTGGTCCTTTTTTTTTTTTTTTTTTTTTTTTTTTTTTGCTCCTCGCATTTTTCACACCTTTTCATGCTCGTCGCATTTTTCGCACCTTTTCATGCTCGTCGCATTTTTCGCACCTTTTCATGCTCGTCGCATTTTTCGCACCTTTTCATGCTCGTCGCATTTTTCGCACCTTTTCATGCTCGTCGCATTTTTCGCACGTTTTCATGCTCGTCGCATTTTTCGCACCTTTTCATGCTCGGTCGCATTTTTCGCACCTTTTCATGCTCGTCGCATTTTTCGCACCTTTTCATGCTCGTCGCATTTTTCGCACCTTTTCATGCTCCTGGTCCTTTTTTTTTTTTTTTTTTTTTTTTTTTTTTTTTGCTCCTCAAATTTTTCACACCTTTTCATGCTCCTCGCATTTTTCGCACCTTTTCATGCTCCTGGTTCTTTTTTTTTTTTTTTTTTTTTTGCTCCTCGCCTTTTTCGCACCTTTTCATGCTCGTCGCATTTTTCGCACCTTTTCATGCTCCTGGTCCTTTTTTTTTTTTTTTTTTGCTCCTCGCATTTTTCACACCTTTTCATGCTCCCCGCATTTTTCACACCTTTTCATGCTCCTCGCATTTTTCGCACCTTTTCATGCTCCTGGTCCTTTTTTTTTTTTTTTTTTTTTTTTGCTCCTCGCATTTTTCACACCTTTTCATGCTCCTGGTCCTTTTTTTTTTTTTTTTTTTTTTTTTGCTCCTCGCATTTTTCACACCTTTTCATGCTCCTGGTCCTTTTTTTTTTTTTTTTTTTTTTTTTTTTTTTTTGCTCCTCGCATTTTTCGCACCTTTTCATGCTCCTCGCATTTTTCACACCTTTTCATGCTCCCCGCATTTTTCACACCTTTTCATGCTCCTCGCATTTTTCGCACCTTTTCATGCTCCTGGTCCTTTTTTTTTTTTTTTTTTTTTTTTCTCCTCGCATTTTTCCCACCTTTTCATGCTCCTGGTCCTTTTTTTTTTTTTTTTTTTTTTTTTTTGCTCCTCGCATTTTTCACACCTTTTCATGCTCCTCGCATTTTTCGCACCTTTTCATGCTCCTGGTCCTTTTTTTTTTTTTTTTTTTTTTGCTCCTCGCATTTTTCGCACCTTTTCATGCTCCTCGCATTTTTCGCACCTTTTCATGCTCGTCGCATTTTTCGCACCTTTTCATGCTCGTCGCCTTTTTCGCACCTTTTCATGCTCGTCGCATTTTTCGCACCTTTTCATGCTCCTGGTCTTTTTTTTTTTTTTTTTTTGCTCCTCGCATTTTTCACACCTTTTCTTGCTCCTGGTCCTTTTTTTTTTTTTTTTTTTTTTTTTTTTTTTTTTGCTCCTCGCATTTTTCACACCTTTTCATGCTCCTGGTCCTTTTTTTTTTTTTTTTTCTCCTCGCATTTTTCACACCTCTTCATGCTCGTCGCATTTTTCGCACCTTTTCATGCTCCTGGTCCTTTTTTTTTTTTTTTTTTGCTCCTCGCATTTTTCACACCTTTTCATGCTCCCCGCATTTTTCACACCTTTTCATGCTCCTCGCATTTTTCGCACCTTTTCATGCTCCTGGTCCTTTTTTTTTTTTTTTTTTTTTTTTTGCTCCTCGCATTTTTCACACCTTTTCATGCTCCTGGTCCTTTTTTTTTTTTTTTTTTCTTTTTTTTTTTTTTGCTCCTCGCATTTTTCACACCTTTTCATGCTCCTGGTCCTTTTTTTTTTTTTTTTTTCTCCTCGCATTTTTCACACCTTTTCATGCTCGTCGCATTTTTCGCACCTTTTCATGCTCCTGGTCCTTTTTTTTTTTTTTTTTGCTCCTCGCATTTTTCACACCTTTTCATGCTCCCCGCATTTTTCACACCTTTTCATGCTCCTCGCTTTTTTCGCACCTTTTCATGCTCCTGGTCCTTTTTTTTTTTTTTTTTTTTTTTTTGCTCCTCGCCTTTTTCGCACCTTTTCATGCTCGTCGCATTTTTCGCACCTTTTCATGCTCCTGGTCTTTTTTTTTTTTTTTTTTGCTCCTCGCATTTTTCACACCTCTTCATGCTCCTCGCATTTTTCACATCTTTTCATGCTCGTCGCATTTTTCACACCTTTTCATGCTCCTGGTCCTTTTTTTTTTTTTTTTTTTTTTTTTTTTTTTTGCTCCTCGCATTTTTCACACCTCTTCATGCTCCTCGCATTTTTCACATCTTTTCATGCTCGTCGCATTTTTCACACCTTTTCATGCTCCTGGTCCTTTTTTTTTTTTTTTTTTTTTTTTTTTTTTTTGCTCCTCGCATTTTTCGCACCTTTTCATGCTCGTCGCATTTTTCGCACCTTTTCATGCTCGTCGCATTTTTCGCACCTTTTCATGCTCCTGGTCCTTTTTTTTTTTTTTTTTGCTCCTCGCATTTTTCACACCTTTTCATGCTCCCCGCATTTTTCACACCTTTTCATGCTCCTCGCATTTTTCGCACCTTTTCATGCTCCTGGTCCTTTTTTTTTTTTTTTTTTTTTTTTGCTCCTCGCATTTTTCACACCTTTTCATGCTCCTGGTCCTTTTTTTTTTTTTTTTTTTTTTTTTTTTTTTTGCTCCTCGCATTTTTCGCACCTTTTCATGCTCCTGGTCCTTTTTTTTTTTTTTTTTTTTTTTTTGCTCCTCGCATTTTTCACACCTTTTCATGCTCCTGGTCCTTTTTTTTTTTTTTTTTTTTTTTTTTTTTTTTTGCTCCTCGCATTTTTCGCACCTTTTCATGCTCCTCGCATTTTTCACACCTTTTCATGCTCCCCGCATTTTTCACACCTTTTCATGCTCCTCGCATTTTTCGCACCTTTTCATGCTCCTGGTCCTTTTTTTTTTTTTTTTTTTTTTTTGCTCCTCGCTTTTTTCACCCCTTTTCATGCTCCTGGTCCTTTTTTTTTTTTTTTTTTTTTTTTTTTTGCTCCTCGCATTTTTCACACCTTTTCATGCTCCTCGCATTTTTCGCACCTTTTCATGCTCCTGGTCCTTTTTTTTTTTTTTTTTTTTTTGCTCCTCGCATTTTTCGCACCTTTTCATGCTCCTCGCATTTTTCGCACCTTTTCATGCTCGTCGCATTTTTCGCACCTTTTCATGCTCGTCGCCTTTTTCGCACCTTTTCATGCTCGTCGCATTTTTCGCACCTTTTCATGCTCCTGGTCTTTTTTTTTTTTTTTTTTGCTCCTCGCATTTTTCACACCTTTTCATGCTCCTGGTCCTTTTTTTTTTTTTTTTTTTTTTTTTTTTTTTTGCTCCTCGCATTTTTCACACCTTTTCATGCTCCTGGTCCTTTTTTTTTTTTTTTTTTCTCCTCGCATTTTTCACACCTCTTCATGCTCGTCGCATTTTTCGCACCTTTTCATGCTCCTGGTCCTTTTTTTTTTTTTTTTTTGCTCCTCGCATTTTTCACACCTTTTCATGCTCCCCGCATTTTTCACACCTTTTCATGCTCCTCGCATTTTTCGCACCTTTTCATGCTCCTGGTCCTTTTTTTTTTTTTTTTTTTTTTTTTGCTCCTCGCATTTTTCACACCTTTTCATGCTCCTGGTCCTTTTTTTTTTTTTTTTTTTTTTTTTTTTTTTTTGCTCCTCGCATTTTTCACACCTTTTCATGCTCCTGGTCCTTTTTTTTTTTTTTTTTCTCCTCGCATTTTTCACACCTCTTCATGCTCGTCGCATTTTTCGCACCTTTTCATGCTCCTGGTCCTTTTTTTTTTTTTTTTTTGCTCCTCGCATTTTTCACACCTTTTCATGCTCCCCGCATTTTTCACACCTTTTCATGCTCCTCGCATTTTTCGCACCTTTTCATGCTCCTGGTCCTTTTTTTTTTTTTTTTTTTTTTTTTGCTCCTCGCATTTTTCACACCTTTTCATGCTCCTGGTCCTTTTTTTTTTTTTTTTTCTCCTCGCATTTTTCACACCTCTTCATGCTCCCCGCATTTTTCACACCTTTTCATGCTCCTCGCATTTTTCGCACCTTTTCATGCTCCTGGTTCTTTTTTTTTTTTTTTTTTTTTTCTCCTCGCCTTTTTCGCACCTTTTCTTTCTTGTCGCATTTTTCGCACCTTTTCATGCTCCTGGTCCTTTTTTTTTTTTTTTTTTTTTTTTTTTTTTTTGCTCCTCGCATTTTTCACGCCTTTTCATGCTCGTCGCATTTTTCGCACATTTTCATGCTCGTCGCATTTTTCGCACCTTTTCATGCTCGTCGCATTTTTCGCACCTTTTCATGCTCGTCGCATTTTTCGCACCTTTTCATGCTCGTCGCATTTTTCGCACCTTTTCATGCTCGTCGCATTTTTCGCACCTTTTCATGCTCCTGGTCTTTTTTTTTTTTTTTTTTTGCTCCTCGCATTTTTCGCACCTTTTCATGCTCCTGGTCTTTTTTTTTTTTTTTTTTGCTCCTCGCTTTTTTTCCACCTTTTCATGCTCCTGGTCCTTTTTTTTTTTTTTTTTTTTTTTTTTTGCTCCCCGCATTTTTCACACCTTTTCATGCTCCTCGCATTTTTCACACCTTTTCATGCTCCCCGCATTTTTCACACCTTTTCATGCTCCTCGCATTTTTCGCACCTTTTCATGCTCCTGGTCCTTTTTTTTTTTTTTTTTTTTTTTTGCTCCTCGCATTTTTCACACCTTTTCATGCTCCCCGCATTTTTCACACCTTTTCATGCTCCCCGCATTTTTCGCACCTTTTCATGCTCCTGGTTCTTTTTTTTTTTTTTTTTTTTTTGCTCCTCGCCTTTTTCGCACCTTTTCATGCTCGTCGCATTTTTCGCACCTTTTCATGCTCCTGGTCCTTTTTTTTTTTTTTTTTTTTTTTTTTTTTTGCTCCTCGCATTTTTCACGCCTTTTCATGCTCGTCGCATTTTTCGCACATTTTCATGCTCGTCGCATTTTTCGCACCTTTTCATGCTCGTCGCATTTTTCGCACCTTTTCATGCTCGTCGCATTTTTCGCACCTTTTCATGCTCGTCGCATTTTTCGCACCTTTTCATGCTCGTCGCATTTTTCGCACCTTTTCATGCTCCTGGTCCTTTTTTTTTTTTTTTTTTTTTTTTTGCTCCTCGCATTTTTCACACCTTTTCATGCTCCTGGTCCTTTTTTTTTTTTTTTTTTTTTTTTGCTCCTCGCATTTTTCACACCTTTTCATGCTCCTGGTCCTTTTTTTTTTTTTTTTTTTTTTTTTTGCTCCTCGCATTTTTCACACCTTTTCATGCTCCCCGCATTTTTCACACCTTTTCATGCTCCTCGCATTTTTCGCACCTTTTCATGCTCCTGGTTCTTTTTTTTTTTTTTTTTTTTTGCTCCTCGCCTTTTTCGCACCTTTTCATGCTCGTCGCATTTTTCGCACCTTTTCATGCTCCTGGTCTTTTTTTTTTTTTTTTTTGCTCCTCGCATTTTTCACACCTCTTCATGCTCCTCGCATTTTTCACATCTTTTCATGCTCGTCGCATTTTTCACACCTTTTCATGCTCCTGGTCCTTTTTTTTTTTTTTTTTTTTTTTTTTTTTTGCTCCTCGCATTTTTCACACCTCTTCATGCTCCTCGCATTTTTCACATCTTTTCATGCTCGTCGCATTTTTCACACCTTTTCATGCTCCTGGTCCTTTTTTTTTTTTTTTTTTTTTTTTTTTTTTTTGCTCCTCGCATTTTTCGCACCTTTTCATGCTCGTCGCATTTTTCGCACCTTTTCATGCTCGTCGCATTTTTCGCACATTTTCATGCTCCTGGTCCTTTTTTTTTTTTTTTTTTGCTCCTCGCATTTTTCACACCTTTTCATGCTCCCCGCATTTTTCACACCTTTTCATGCTCCTCGCATTTTTCGCACCTTTTCATGCTCCTGGTCCTTTTTTTTTTTTTTTTTTTTTTTTTGCTCCTCGCATTTTTCACACCTTTTCATGCTCCTGGTCCTTTTTTTTTTTTTTTTTTTTTTTTTTTTTTTTGCTCCTCGCATTTTTCGCACCTTTTCATGCTCCTGGTCCTTTTTTTTTTTTTTTTTTTTTTTTTGCTCCTCGCATTTTTCACACCTTTTCATGCTCCTGGTCCTTTTTTTTTTTTTTTTTTTTTTTTTTTTTTTTGCTCCTCGCATTTTTCGCACCTTTTCATGCTCCTCGCATTTTTCACACCTTTTCATGCTCCCCGCATTTTTCACACCTTTTCATGCTCCTCGCATTTTTCGCACCTTTTCATGCTCCTGGTCCTTTTTTTTTTTTTTTTTTTTTTTTGCTCCTCGCATTTTTCACACCTTTTCATGCTCCTGGTCCTTTTTTTTTTTTTTTTTTTTTTTTTTTTTTTTGCTCCTCGCATTTTTCACACCTTTTCATGCTCCTCGCATTTTTCGCACCTTTTCATGCTCCTGGTCCTTTTTTTTTTTTTTTTTTTTTTGCTCCTCGCATTTTTCGCACCTTTTCATGCTCCTCGCATTTTTCGCACCTTTTCATGCTCGTCGCATTTTTCGCACCTTTTCATGCTCGTCGCCTTTTTCGCACCTTTTCATGCTCGTCGCATTTTTCGCACCTTTTCATGCTCCTGGTCTTTTTTTTTTTTTTTTTTTGCTCCTCGCATTTTTCACACCTTTTCATGCTCCTGGTCCTTTTTTTTTTTTTTTTTCTCCTCGCATTTTTCACACCTCTTCATGCTCGTCGCATTTTTCGCACCTTTTCATGCTCCTGGTCCTTTTTTTTTTTTTTTTTGCTCCTCGCATTTTTCACACCTTTTCATGCTCCCCGCATTTTTCACACCTTTTCATGCTCCTCGCATTTTTCGCACCTTTTCATGCTCCTGGTCCTTTTTTTTTTTTTTTTTTTTTTTTGCTCCTCGCATTTTTCACACCTTTTCATGCTCCTCGCATTTTTCGCACCTTTTCATGCTCCTGGTCCTTTTTTTTTTTTTTTTTTTTTTGCTCCTCGCATTTTTCGCACCTTTTCATGCTCCTCGCATTTTTCGCACATTTTCATGCTCGTCGCATTTTTCGCACCTTTTCATGCTCGTCGCATTTTTCGCACCTTTTCATGCTCCTGGTCCTTTTTTTTTTTTTTTTTGCTCCTCGCATTTTTCACACCTTTTCATGCTCCCCGCATTTTTCACACCTTTTCATGCTCCTCGCATTTTTCGCACCTTTTCATGCTCCTGGTCCTTTTTTTTTTTTTTTTTTTTTTTTTGCTCCTCGCATTTTTCGCACCTTTTCATGCTCCTCGCATTTTTCACACCTTTTCATGCTCCCCGCATTTTTCACACCTTTTCATGCTCCTCGCATTTTTCGCACCTTTTCATGCTCCTGGTCCTTTTTTTTTTTTTTTTTTTTTTTTGCTCCTCGCATTTTTCACACCTTTTCATGCTCCTGGTCCTTTTTTTTTTTTTTTTTTTTTTTTTTTTTTTGCTCCTCGCATTTTTCCCACCTTTTCTTGCTCCTCGCATTTTTCGCACCTTTTCATGCTCCTGGTCCTTTTTTTTTTTTTTTTTTTTTTGCTCCTCGCATTTTTCGCACCTTTTCATGCTCCTCGCATTTTTCGCACCTTTTCATGCTCGTCGCATTTTTCGCACCTTTTCATGCTCGTCGCCTTTTTCGCACCTTTTCATGCTCGTCGCATTTTTCGCACCTTTTCATGCTCCTGGTCTTTTTTTTTTTTTTTTTTTGCTCCTCGCATTTTTCACACCTTTTCATGCTCCTGGTCCTTTTTTTTTTTTTTTTTCTCCTCGCATTTTTCACACCTCTTCATGCTCGTCGCATTTTTCGCACCTTTTCATGCTCCTGGTCCTTTTTTTTTTTTTTTTTTGCTCCTCGCATTTTTCACACCTTTTCATGCTCCCCGCATTTTTCACACCTTTTCATGCTCCTCGCATTTTTCGCACCTTTTCATGCTCCTGGTCCTTTTTTTTTTTTTTTTTTTTTTTGCTCCTCGCATTTTTCACACCTTTTCATGCTCCTCGCATTTTTCGCACCTTTTCATGCTCCTGGTCCTTTTTTTTTTTTTTTTTTTTTTTGCTCCTCGCATTTTTCGCACCTTTTCATGCTCCTCGCATTTTTCGCACATTTTCATGCTCGTCGCATTTTTCGCACCTTTTCATGCTCGTCGCATTTTTCGCACCTTTTCATGCTCCTGGTCCTTTTTTTTTTTTTTTTTTGCTCCTCGCATTTTTCACACCTTTTCATGCTCCCCGCATTTTTCACACCTTTTCATGCTCCTCGCATTTTTCGCACCTTTTCATGCTCCTGGTCCTTTTTTTTTTTTTTTTTTTTTTTTTGCTCCTCGCATTTTTCACACCTTTTCATGCTCCGCGCATTTTTCACACCTTTTCATGCTCCTGGTCCTTTTTTTTTTTTTTTTTTTTTTTTTTTTTTTTGCTCCTCGCATTTTTCACACCTTTTCATGCTCCTGGTCCTTTTTTTTTTTTTTTTTTTTTTTTTTTTTTTTGCTCCTCGCCTTTTTCGCACCTTTTCATGCTCGTCGCATTTTTCGCACCTTTTCATGCTCCTGGTCTTTTTTTTTTTTTTTTTTGCTCCTCGCATTTTTCACACCTCTTCATGCTCCTCGCATTTTTCACATCTTTTCATGCTCGTCGCATTTTTCACACCTTTTCATGCTCCTGGTCCTTTTTTTTTTTTTTTTTTTTTTTTTTTTTTGCTCCTCGCATTTTTCACACCTCTTCATGCTCCTCGCATTTTTCACATCTTTTCATGCTCGTCGCATTTTTCACACCTTTTCATGCTCCTGGTCCTTTTTTTTTTTTTTTTTTTTTTTTTTTTTTTTGCTCCTCGCATTTTTCGCACCTTTTCATGCTCGTCGCATTTTTCGCACCTTTTCATGCTCGTCGCATTTTTCGCACCTTTTCATGCTCCTGGTCCTTTTTTTTTTTTTTTTTTTTTTTTGCTCCTCGCATTTTTCACACCTTTTCATGCTCCTGGTCCTTTTTTTTTTTTTTTTTTTTTTTTTTTTTTTTGCTCCTCGCATTTTTCGCACCTTTTCATGCTCCTGGTCCTTTTTTTTTTTTTTTTTTTTTTTTGCTCCTCGCATTTTTCACACCTTTTCATGCTCCTGGTCCTTTTTTTTTTTTTTTTTTTTTTTTTTTTTTTTTGCTCCTCGCATTTTTCGCACCTTTTCATGCTCCTCGCATTTTTCGCACATTTTCATGCTCGTCGCATTTTTCGCACCTTTTCATGCTCGTCGCATTTTTCGCACCTTTTCATGCTCCTGGTCCTTTTTTTTTTTTTTTTTGCTCCTCGCATTTTTCACACCTTTTCATGCTCCCCGCATTTTTCACACCTTTTCATGCTCCTGGTCCTTTTTTTTTTTTTTTTTCTCCTCGCATTTTTCACACCTCTTCATGCTCGTCGCATTTTTCACACCTTTTCATGCCCCTGGTCTTTCTTTCTTTCTTTTTTTTTTTTTTTTTGCTCCTCGCATTTTTCACACCTCTTCATGCTCCTCGCATTTTTCACATCTTTTCATGCTCGTCGCATTTTTCACACCTTTTCATGCTCCTGGTCCTTTTTTTTTTTTTTTTTTTTTTTTTTTTTGCTCCTCGCATTTTTCACACCTCTTCATGCTCCTCGCATTTTTCACATCTTTTCATGCTCGTCGCATTTTTCACACCTTTTCATGCTCCTGGTCCTTTTTTTTTTTTTTTTTTTTTTTTTTTTTTGCTCCTCGCATTTTTCACACCTTTTCATGCTCGTCGCATTTTTCGCACCTTTTCATGCTCGTCGCATTTTTCGCACCTTTTCATGCTCGTCGCATTTTTCGCACCTTTTCATGCTCGTCGCATTTTTCGCACCTTTTCATGCTCGTCGCATTTTTCGCACGTTTTCATGCTCGTCGCATTTTTCGCACCTTTTCATGCTCGTCGCATTTTTCGCACCTTTTCATGCTCGTCGCATTTTTCGCACCTTTTCATGCTCGTCGCATTTTTCGCACCTTTTCATGCTCCTGGTCCTTTTTTTTTTTTTTTTTTTTTTTTTTTTTTTTTGCTCCTCAAATTTTTCACACCTTTTCATGCTCCTCGCATTTTTCGCACCTTTTCATGCTCCTGGTTCTTTTTTTTTTTTTTTTTTTTTGCTCCTCGCCTTTTTCGCACCTTTTCATGCTCGTCGCATTTTTCGCACCTTTTCATGCTCCTGGTCTTTTTTTTTTTTTTTTTTGCTCCTCGCATTTTTCACACCTCTTCATGCTCCTCGCATTTTTCACATCTTTTCATGCTCGTCGCATTTTTCACACCTTTTCATGCTCCTGGTCCTTTTTTTTTTTTTTTTTTTTTTTTTTTTTTTGCTCCTCGCATTTTTCACACCTCTTCATGCTCCTCGCATTTTTCACATCTTTTCATGCTCGTCGCATTTTTCACACCTTTTCATGCTCCTGGTCCTTTTTTTTTTTTTTTTTTTTTTTTTTTTTTGCTCCTCGCATTTTTCACACCTTTTCATGCTCGTCGCATTTTTCGCACCTTTTCATGCTCGTCGCATTTTTCGCACCTTTTCATGCTCGTCGCATTTTTCGCACCTTTTCATGCTCGTCGCATTTTTCGCACCTTTTCATGCTCGTCGCATTTTTCGCACCTTTTCATGCTCGTCGCATTTTTCGCACCTTTTCATGCTCCTGGTCCTTTTTTTTTTTTTTTTTGGTCCTCGCATTTTTCACACCTTTTCATGCTCCTGGTCCTTTTTTTTTTTTTTTTTTTTTTTTTTTTTTTGCTCCTCGCATTTTTCGCACCTTTTCATGCTCCTCGCATTTTTCGCACATTTTCATGCTCGTCGCATTTTTCGCACCTTTTCATGCTCGTCGCATTTTTCGCACCTTTTCATGCTCCTGGTCCTTTTTTTTTTTTTTTTTGCTCCTCGCATTTTTCACACCTTTTCATGCTCCCCGCATTTTTCACACCTTTTCATGCTCCTGGTCCTTTTTTTTTTTTTTTTTCTCCTCGCATTTTTCACACCTCTTCATGCTCGTCGCATTTTTCACACCTTTTCATGCCCCTGGTCTTTCTTTCTTTCTTTTTTTTTTTTTTTTTGCTCCTCGCATTTTTCACACCTCTTCATGCTCCTCGCATTTTTCACATCTTTTCATGCTCGTCGCATTTTTCGCACGTTTTCATGCTCGTCGCATTTTTCGCACGTTTTCATGCTCGTCGCATTTTTCGCACCTTTTCATGCTCGTCGCATTTTTCGCACCTTTTCATGCTCGTCGCATTTTTCGCACCTTTTCATGCTCCTCGCATTTTTCGCACCTTTTCATGCTCCTGGTTCTTTTTTTTTTTTTTTTTTTTTGCTCCTCGCCTTTTTCGCACCTCTTCATGCTCCTCGCATTTTTCACATCTTTTCATGCTCGTCGCATTTTTCGCACCTTTTCATGCTCGTCGCATTTTTCGCACCTTTTCATGTTCGTCGCATTTTTCCCACCTTTTCATGCTCCTGGTCCTTTTTTTTTTTTTTTTTTTTTTTTTTTTTTGCTCCTCGCATTTTTCACATCTTTTCATGCTCGTCGCATTTTTCACCCCTTTTCCTGCTCCTGGTCCTTTTTTTTTTTTTTTTTTTTTTTTTTTTTTGCTCCTCGCATTTTTCACACCTCTTCATGCTCCTCGCATTTTTCACATCTTTTCATGCTCGTCGCATTTTTCACACCTTTTCATGCTCCTGGTCCTTTTTTTTTTTTTTTTTTTTTTTTTTTTTTGCTCCTCGCATTTTTCACACCTTTTCATGCTCGTCGCATTTTTCGCACCTTTTCATGCTCGTCGCATTTTTCGCACCTTTTCATGCTCCTGGTCCTTTTTTTTTTTTTTTTTTTTTTTTTTTTTTTTGCTCCTCAAATTTTTCACACCTTTTCATGCTCCTCGCATTTTTCGCACCTTTTCATGCTCCTGGTTCTTTTTTTTTTTTTTTTTTTTTGCTCCTCGCCTTTTTCGCACCTTTTCATGCTCGTCGCATTTTTCGCACCTTTTCATGCTCCTGGTCTTTTTTTTTTTTTTTTTTGCTCCTCGCATTTTTCACACCTCTTCATGCTCCTCGCATTTTTCACATCTTTTCATGCTCGTCGCATTTTTCACACCTTTTCATGCTCCTGGTCCTTTTTTTTTTTTTTTTTTTTTTTTTTTTTTTGCTCCTCGCATTTTTCACACCTCTTCATGCTCCTCGCATTTTTCACATCTTTTCATGCTCGTCGCATTTTTCACACCTTTTCATGCTCCTGGTCCTTTTTTTTTTTTTTTTTTTTTTTTTTTTTTTTGCTCCTCGCATTTTTCGCACCTTTTCATGCTCGTCGCATTTTTCGCACCTTTTCATGCTCGTCGCATTTTTCGCACCTTTTCATGCTCCTGGTCCTTTTTTTTTTTTTTTTTGCTCCTCGCATTTTTCACACCTTTTCATGCTCCCCGCATTTTTCACACCTTTTCATGCTCCTCGCATTTTTCGCACCTTTTCATGCTCCTGGTCCTTTTTTTTTTTTTTTTTTTTTTTTGCTCCTCGCATTTTTCACACCTTTTCATGCTCCTGGTCCTTTTTTTTTTTTTTTTTTTTTTTTTTTTTTTTGCTCCTCGCATTTTTCGCACCTTTTCATGCTCCTGGTCCTTTTTTTTTTTTTTTTTTTTTTTTGCTCCTCGCATTTTTCACACCTTTTCATGCTCCTGGTCCTTTTTTTTTTTTTTTTTTTTTTTTTTTTTTTTGCTCCTCGCATTTTTCGCACCTTTTCATGCTCCTCGCATTTTTCACACCTTTTCATGCTCCCCGCATTTTTCACACCTTTTCATGCTCCTCGCATTTTTCGCACCTTTTCATGCTCCTGGTCCTTTTTTTTTTTTTTTTTTTTTTTGCTCCCCGCATTTTTCACACCTTTTCATGCTCCTCGCATTTTTCACACCTTTTCATGCTCCCCGCATTTTTCACACCTTTTCATGCTCCTCGCATTTTTCGCACCTTTTCATGCTCCTGGTCCTTTTTTTTTTTTTTTTTTTTTTGCTCCTCGCATTTTTCGCACCTTTTCATGCTCCTCGCATTTTTCGCACATTTTCATGCTCGTCGCATTTTTCGCACCTTTTCATGCTCGTCGCATTTTTCGCACCTTTTCATGCTCCTGGTCCTTTTTTTTTTTTTTTTTTGCTCCTCGCATTTTTCACACCTTTTCATGCTCCCCGCATTTTTCACACCTTTTCATGCTCCTCGCATTTTTCGCACCTTTTCATGCTCCTGGTCCTTTTTTTTTTTTTTTTTTTTTTTTGCTCCTCGCATTTTTCACACCTTTTCATGCTCCGCGCATTTTTCACACCTTTTCATGCTCCTGGTCCTTTTTTTTTTTTTTTTTTTTTTTTTTTTTTTTGCTCCTCGCATTTTTCACACCTTTTCATGCTCCTGGTCCTTTTTTTTTTTTTTTTTTTTTTTTTTTTTTTTTGCTCCTCGCCTTTTTCGCACCTTTTCATGCTCGTCGCATTTTTCGCACCTTTTCTTGCTCCTGGTCTTTTTTTTTTTTTTTTTTTGCTCCTCGCATTTTTCACACCTCTTCATGCTCCTCGCATTTTTCACATCTTTTCATGCTCGTCGCATTTTTCACACCTTTTCATGCTCCTGGTCCTTTTTTTTTTTTTTTTTTTTTTTTTTTTTTTGCTCCTCGCATTTTTCACACCTCTTCATGCTCCTCGCATTTTTCACATCTTTTCATGCTCGTCGCATTTTTCACACCTTTTCATGCTCCTGGTCCTTTTTTTTTTTTTTTTTTTTTTTTTTTTTTTTGCTCCTCGCCTTTTTCGCACCTTTTCTTGCTCGTCGCTTTTTTCGCACCTTTTCATGCTCCTGGTCCTTTTTTTTTTTTTTTTTTTTTTTTTTTTTTTGCTCCTCGCATTTTTCACACCTCTTCATGCTCCTCGCATTTTTCACATCTTTTCATGCTCGTCGCATTTTTCACACCTTTTCATGCTCCTGGTCCTTTTTTTTTTTTTTTTTTTTTTTTTTTTTTTTGCTCCTCGCATTTTTCGCACCTTTTCATGCTCGTCGCATTTTTCGCACCTTTTCATGCTCGTCGCATTTTTCGCACCTTTTCATGCTCCTGGTCCTTTTTTTTTTTTTTTTTTGCTCCTCGCATTTTTCACACCTTTTCATGCTCCCCGCATTTTTCACACCTTTTCATGCTCCTCGCATTTTTCGCACCTTTTCATGCTCCTGGTCCTTTTTTTTTTTTTTTTTTTTTTTTGCTCCTCGCATTTTTCACACCTTTTCATGCTCCTGGTCCTTTTTTTTTTTTTTTTTTTTTTTTTTTTTTTTGCTCCTCGCATTTTTCGCACCTTTTCATGCTCCTGGTCCTTTTTTTTTTTTTTTTTTTTTTTTGCTCCTCGCATTTTTCACACCTTTTCATGCTCCTGGTCCTTTTTTTTTTTTTTTTTTTTTTTTTTTTTTTTGCTCCTCGCATTTTTCGCACCTTTTCATGCTCCTCGCATTTTTCACACCTTTTCATGCTCCCCGCATTTTTCACACCTTTTCATGCTCCTCGCATTTTTCGCACCTTTTCATGCTCCTGGTCCTTTTTTTTTTTTTTTTTTTTTTTGCTCCCCGCATTTTTCACACCTTTTCATGCTCCTCGCATTTTTCACACCTTTTCATGCTCCCCGCATTTTTCACACCTTTTCATGCTCCTCGCATTTTTCGCACCTTTTCATGCTCCTGGTCCTTTTTTTTTTTTTTTTTTTTTTGCTCCTCGCATTTTTCGCACCTTTTCATGCTCCTCGCATTTTTCGCACATTTTCATGCTCGTCGCATTTTTCGCACCTTTTCATGCTCGTCGCATTTTTCGCACCTTTTCATGCTCCTGGTCCTTTTTTTTTTTTTTTTTGCTCCTCGCATTTTTCACACCTTTTCATGCTCCCCGCATTTTTCACACCTTTTCATGCTCCTCGCATTTTTCGCACCTTTTCATGCTCCTGGTCCTTTTTTTTTTTTTTTTTTTTTTTTTGCTCCTCGCATTTTTCACACCTTTTCATGCTCCGCGCATTTTTCACACCTTTTCATGCTCCTGGTCCTTTTTTTTTTTTTTTTTTTTTTTTTTTTTTTTGCTCCTCGCTTTTTTTACTCCTTTTTTTGTTCCTGGTCCTTTTTTTTTTTTTTTTTTTTTTTTTTTTTTTTTGCTCCTCGCCTTTTTCGCACCTTTTCATGCTCGTCGCTTTTTTCGCACCTTTTCATGCTCCTGGTCTTTTTTTTTTTTTTTTTTGCTCCTCGCATTTTTCACACCTCTTCATGCTCCTCGCATTTTTCACATCTTTTCATGCTCGTCGCATTTTTCACACCTTTTCATGCTCCTGGTCCTTTTTTTTTTTTTTTTTTTTTTTTTTTTTTTGCTCCTCGCATTTTTCACACCTCTTCATGCTCCTCGCATTTTTCACATCTTTTCATGCTCGTCGCATTTTTCACACCTTTTCATGCTCCTGGTCCTTTTTTTTTTTTTTTTTTTTTTTTTTTTTTGCTCCTCGCATTTTTCACACCTCTTCATGCTCCTCGCATTTTTCACATCTTTTCATGCTCGTCGCATTTTTCACACCTTTTCATGCTCCTGGTCCTTTTTTTTTTTTTTTTTTTTTTTTTTTTTTTGCTCCTCGCTTTTTTCGCACCTTTTCTTGCTCGTCGCATTTTTCGCACCTTTTCATGCTCGTCGCATTTTTCGCACCTTTTCATGCTCCTGGTCCTTTTTTTTTTTTTTTTTTTTTTTTTGCTCCTCGCATTTTTCACACCTTTTCATGCTCCTGGTCCTTTTTTTTTTTTTTTTTTTTTTTTTTTTTTTTGCTCCTCGCATTTTTCGCACCTTTTCATGCTCCTGGTCCTTTTTTTTTTTTTTTTTTTTTTTTGCTCCTCGCATTTTTCACACCTTTTCATGCTCCTGGTCCTTTTTTTTTTTTTTTTTTTTTTTTTTTTTTTTTGCTCCTCGCATTTTTCGCACCTTTTCATGCTCCTCGCATTTTTCGCACATTTTCATGCTCGTCGCATTTTTCGCACCTTTTCATGCTCGTCGCATTTTTCGCACCTTTTCATGCTCCTGGTCCTTTTTTTTTTTTTTTTTGCTCCTCGCATTTTTCACACCTTTTCATGCTCCCCGCATTTTTCACACCTTTTCATGCTCCTGGTCCTTTTTTTTTTTTTTTTTCTCCTCGCATTTTTCACACCTCTTCATGCTCGTCGCATTTTTCACACCTTTTCATGCCCCTGGTCTTTCTTTCTTTCTTTTTTTTTTTTTTTTTGCTCCTCGCATTTTTCACACCTCTTCATGCTCCTCGCATTTTTCACATCTTTTCATGCTCGTCGCATTTTTCACACCTTTTCATGCTCCTGGTCCTTTTTTTTTTTTTTTTTTTTTTTTTTTTTTGCTCCTCGCATTTTTCACACCTCTTCATGCTCCTCGCATTTTTCACATCTTTTCATGCTCGTCGCATTTTTCACACCTTTTCATGCTCCTGGTCCTTTTTTTTTTTTTTTTTTTTTTTTTTTTTTGCTCCTCGCATTTTTCACACCTTTTCATGCTCGTCGCATTTTTCGCACCTTTTCATGCTCGTCGCATTTTTCGCACCTTTTCATGCTCGTCGCATTTTTCGCACCTTTTCATGCTCGTCGCATTTTTCGCACCTTTTCATGCTCGTCGCATTTTTCGCACGTTTTCATGCTCGTCGCATTTTTCGCACCTTTTCATGCTCGTCGCATTTTTCGCACCTTTTCATGCTCGTCGCATTTTTCGCACCTTTTCATGCTCGTCGCATTTTTCGCACCTTTTCATGCTCCTGGTCCTTTTTTTTTTTTTTTTTTTTTTTTTTTTTTTTTGCTCCTCAAATTTTTCACACCTTTTCATGCTCCTCGCATTTTTCGCACCTTTTCATGCTCCTGGTTCTTTTTTTTTTTTTTTTTTTTTTGCTCCTCGCCTTTTTCGCACCTTTTCATGCTCGTCGCATTTTTCGCACCTTTTCATGCTCCTGGTCTTTTTTTTTTTTTTTTTTGCTCCTCGCATTTTTCACACCTCTTCATGCTCCTCGCATTTTTCACATCTTTTCATGCTCGTCGCATTTTTCACACCTTTTCATGCTCCTGGTCCTTTTTTTTTTTTTTTTTTTTTTTTTTTTTTGCTCCTCGCATTTTTCACACCTCTTCATGCTCCTCGCATTTTTCACATCTTTTCATGCTCGTCGCATTTTTCACACCTTTTCATGCTCCTGGTCCTTTTTTTTTTTTTTTTTTTTTTTTTTTTTTGCTCCTCGCATTTTTCACACCTTTTCATGCTCGTCGCATTTTTCGCACCTTTTCATGCTCGTCGCATTTTTCGCACCTTTTCATGCTCGTCGCATTTTTCGCACCTTTTCATGCTCGTCGCATTTTTCGCACCTTTTCATGCTCGTCGCATTTTTCGCACCTTTTCATGCTCGTCGCATTTTTCGCACCTTTTCATGCTCCTGGTCCTTTTTTTTTTTTTTTTTGGTCCTCGCATTTTTCACACCTTTTCATGCTCCTGGTCCTTTTTTTTTTTTTTTTTTTTTTTTTTTTTTTGCTCCTCGCATTTTTCGCACCTTTTCATGCTCCTCGCATTTTTCGCACATTTTCATGCTCGTCGCATTTTTCGCACCTTTTCATGCTCGTCGCATTTTTCGCACCTTTTCATGCTCCTGGTCCTTTTTTTTTTTTTTTTTTGCTCCTCGCATTTTTCACACCTTTTCATGCTCCCCGCATTTTTCACACCTTTTCATGCTCCTGGTCCTTTTTTTTTTTTTTTTTCTCCTCGCATTTTTCACACCTCTTCATGCTCGTCGCATTTTTCACACCTTTTCATGCCCCTGGTCTTTCTTTCTTTCTTTTTTTTTTTTTTTTTGCTCCTCGCATTTTTCACACCTCTTCATGCTCCTCGCATTTTTCACATCTTTTCATGCTCGTCGCATTTTTCGCACCTTTTCATGCTCGTCGCATTTTTCGCACGTTTTCATGCTCGTCGCATTTTTCGCACCTTTTCATGCTCGTCGCATTTTTCGCACCTTTTCATGCTCGTCGCATTTTTCGCACCTTTTCATGCTCCTCGCATTTTTCGCACCTTTTCATGCTCCTGGTTCTTTTTTTTTTTTTTTTTTTTTGCTCCTCGCCTTTTTCGCACCTCTTCATGCTCCTCGCATTTTTCACATCTTTTCATGCTCGTCGCATTTTTCGCACCTTTTCATGCTCGTCGCATTTTTCGCACCTTTTCATGCTCGTCGCATTTTTCACACCTTTTCATGCTCCTGGTCCTTTTTTTTTTTTTTTTTTTTTTTTTTTTTGCTCCTCGCATTTTTCACATCTTTTCATGCTCGTCGCATTTTTCACACCTTTTCATGCTCCTGGTCCTTTTTTTTTTTTTTTTTTTTTTTTTTTTTTTGCTCCTCGCATTTTTCACACCTCTTCATGCTCCTCGCATTTTTCACATCTTTTCATGCTCGTCGCATTTTTCACACCTTTTCATGCTCCTGGTCCTTTTTTTTTTTTTTTTTTTTTTTTTTTTTTGCTCCTCGCATTTTTCACACCTTTTCATGCTCGTCGCATTTTTCGCACCTTTTCATGCTCGTCGCATTTTTCGCACCTTTTCATGCTCCTGGTCCTTTTTTTTTTTTTTTTTTTTTTTTTTTTTTTTTGCTCCTCAAATTTTTCACACCTTTTCATGCTCCTCGCATTTTTCGCACCTTTTCATGCTCCTGGTTCTTTTTTTTTTTTTTTTTTTTTGCTCCTCGCCTTTTTCGCACCTTTTCATGCTCGTCGCATTTTTCGCACCTTTTCATGCTCCTGGTCTTTTTTTTTTTTTGCTCCTCGCATTTTTCACACCTCTTCATGCTCCTCGCATTTTTCACATCTTTTCATGCTCGTCGCATTTTTCACACCTTTTCATGCTCCTGGTCCTTTTTTTTTTTTTTTTTTTTTTTTTTTTTTTTGCTCCTCGCATTTTTCACACCTCTTCATGCTCCTCGCATTTTTCACATCTTTTCATGCTCGTCGCATTTTTCACACCTTTTCATGCTCCTGGTCCTTTTTTTTTTTTTTTTTTTTTTTTTTTTTTTTTGCTCCTCGCATTTTTCGCACCTTTTCATGCTCGTCGCATTTTTCGCACCTTTTCATGCTCGTCGCATTTTTCGCACCTTTTCATGCTCCTGGTCCTTTTTTTTTTTTTTTTTGCTCCTCGCATTTTTCACACCTTTTCATGCTCCCCGCATTTTTCACACCTTTTCATGCTCCTCGCATTTTTCGCACCTTTTCATGCTCCTGGTCCTTTTTTTTTTTTTTTTTTTTTTTTTTTGCTCCTCGCATTTTTCACACCTTTTCATGCTCCTGGTCCTTTTTTTTTTTTTTTTTTTTTTTTTTTTTTTGCTCCTCGCATTTTTCACACCTTTTCTTGCTCCTGTTCTTTTTTTTTTTTTTTTTTTTTTTTTGCTCCTCGCATTTTTCACACCTTTTCATGCTCCTGGTCCTTTTTTTTTTTTTTTTTTTTTTTTTTTTTTTGCTCCTCGCATTTTTCGCACCTTTTCATGCTCCTCGCATTTTTCACACCTTTTCATGCTCCCCGCATTTTTCACACCTTTTCATGCTCCTCGCATTTTTCGCACCTTTTCATGCTCCTGGTCCTTTTTTTTTTTTTTTTTTTTTTTGCTCCTCGCATTTTTCACACCTTTTCATGCTCCTCGCATTTTTCACACCTTTTCATGCTCCCCGCATTTTTCACACCTTTTCATGCTCCTCGCATTTTTTCGCACCTTTTCATGCTCCTGGTCCTTTTTTTTTTTTTTTTTTTTTTTTGCTCCTCGCATTTTTCGCACCTTTTCATGCTCCTCGCATTTTTCGCACATTTTCATGCTCGTCGCATTTTTCGCACCTTTTCATGCTCGTCGCATTTTTCGCACCTTTTCATGCTCCTGGTCCTTTTTTTTTTTTTTTTTTGCTCCTCGCATTTTTCACACCTTTTCTTGCTCCCCGCATTTTTCACACCTTTTCATGCTCCTCGCATTTTTCGCACCTTTTCATGCTCCTGGTCCTTTTTTTTTTTTTTTTTTTTTTTTTTGCTCCTCGCATTTTTCACACCTTTTCATGCTCCGCGCATTTTTCACACCTTTTCATGCTCCTGGTCCTTTTTTTTTTTTTTTTTTTTTTTTTTTTTTTTTGCTCCTCGCTTTTTTCTCTCCTTTTCTTTCTCCTGGTCCTTTTTTTTTTTTTTTTTTTTTTTTTTTTTTTTTTGCTCCTCGCCTTTTTCGCACCTTTTCATGCTCGTCGCATTTTTCGCACCTTTTCATGCTCCTGGTCTTTTTTTTTTTTTTTTTTTGCTCCTCGCATTTTTCACACCTCTTCATGCTCCTCGCATTTTTCACATCTTTTCATGCTCGTCGCATTTTTCACACCTTTTCATGCTCCTGGTCCTTTTTTTTTTTTTTTTTTTTTTTTTTTTTTTGCTCCTCGCATTTTTCACACCTCTTCATGCTCCTCGCATTTTTCACATCTTTTCATGCTCGTCGCATTTTTCACACCTTTTCATGCTCCTGGTCCTTTTTTTTTTTTTTTTTTTTTTTTTTTTTTTTGCTCCTCGCATTTTTCGCACCTTTTCATGCTCGTCGCATTTTTCGCACCTTTTCATGCTCCTGGTCCTTTTTTTTTTTTTTTTTTTTTTTTTTTTTTGCTCCTCGCATTTTTCACACCTCTTCATGCTCCTCGCATTTTTCACATCTTTTCATGCTCGTCGCATTTTTCACACCTTTTCATGCTCCTGGTCCTTTTTTTTTTTTTTTTTTTTTTTTTTTTTTTTGCTCCTCGCATTTTTCGCACCTTTTCATGCTCGTCGCATTTTTCGCACCTTTTCATGCTCGTCGCATTTTTCGCACCTTTTCATGCTCCTGGTCCTTTTTTTTTTTTTTTTTTGCTCCTCGCATTTTTCACACCTTTTCATGCTCCCCGCATTTTTCACACCTTTTCATGCTCCTCGCATTTTTCGCACCTTTTCATGCTCCTGGTCCTTTTTTTTTTTTTTTTTTTTTTTTGCTCCTCGCATTTTTCACACCTTTTCATGCTCCTGGTCCTTTTTTTTTTTTTTTTTTTTTTTTTTTTTTTGCTCCTCGCATTTTTCGCACCTTTTCATGCTCCTGGTCCTTTTTTTTTTTTTTTTTTTTTTTTGCTCCTCGCATTTTTCACACCTTTTCATGCTCCTGGTCCTTTTTTTTTTTTTTTTTTTTTTTTTTTTTTTTTGCTCCTCGCATTTTTCGCACCTTTTCATGCTCCTCGCATTTTTCACACCTTTTCATGCTCCCCGCATTTTTCACACCTTTTCATGCTCCTCGCATTTTTCGCACCTTTTCATGCTCCTGGTCCTTTTTTTTTTTTTTTTTTTTTTTGCTCCCCGCATTTTTCACACCTTTTCATGCTCCTCGCATTTTTCACACCTTTTCATGCTCCCCGCATTTTTCACACCTTTTCATGCTCCTCGCCTTTTTCGCACCTTTTCATGCTCCTGGTCCTTTTTTTTTTTTTTTTTTTTTTGCTCCTCGCATTTTTCGCACCTTTTCATGCTCCTCGCATTTTTTCGCACATTTTCATGCTCGTCGCATTTTTCGCACCTTTTCATGCTCGTCGCATTTTTCGCACCTTTTCATGCTCCTGGTCCTTTTTTTTTTTTTTTTTGCTCCTCGCATTTTTCACACCTTTTCATGCTCCCCGCATTTTTCACACCTTTTCATGCTCCTCGCATTTTTCGCACCTTTTCATGCTCCTGGTCCTTTTTTTTTTTTTTTTTTTTTTTTTGCTCCTCGCATTTTTCACACCTTTTCATGCTCCGCGCATTTTTCACACCTTTTCATGCTCCTGGTCCTTTTTTTTTTTTTTTTTTTTTTTTTTTTTTTTGCTCCTCGCTTTTTTCACACCTTTTCATGCTCCTGGTCCTTTTTTTTTTTTTTTTTTTTTTTTTTTTTTTTGCTCCTCGCCTTTTTCGCACCTTTTCATGCTCGTCGCATTTTTCGCACCTTTTCATGCTCCTGGTCTTTTTTTTTTTTTTTTTTGCTCCTCGCATTTTTCACACCTCTTCATGCTCCTCGCATTTTTCACATCTTTTCATGCTCGTCGCATTTTTCACACCTTTTCATGCTCCTGGTCCTTTTTTTTTTTTTTTTTTTTTTTTTTTTTTTTGCTCCTCGCATTTTTCACACCTCTTCATGCTCCTCGCATTTTTCACATCTTTTCATGCTCGTCGCATTTTTCACACCTTTTCATGCTCCTGGTCCTTTTTTTTTTTTTTTTTTTTTTTTTTTTTTTTGCTCCTCGCATTTTTCGCACCTTTTCATGCTCGTCGCATTTTTCGCACCTTTTCATGCTCGTCGCATTTTTCGCACCTTTTCATGCTCCTGGTCCTTTTTTTTTTTTTTTTTGCTCCTCGCATTTTTCACACCTTTTCATGCTCCCCGCATTTTTCACACCTTTTCATGCTCCTCGCATTTTTCGCACCTTTTCATGCTCCTGGTCCTTTTTTTTTTTTTTTTTTTTTTTTTGCTCCTCGCATTTTTCACACCTTTTCATGCTCCTGGTCCTTTTTTTTTTTTTTTTTTTTTTTTTTTTTTTTTGCTCCTCGCATTTTTCGCACCTTTTCATGCTCCTCGCATTTTTCGCACATTTTCATGCTCGTCGCATTTTTCGCACCTTTTCATGCTCGTCGCATTTTTCGCACCTTTTCATGCTCCTGGTCCTTTTTTTTTTTTTTTTTGCTCCTCGCATTTTTCACACCTTTTCATGCTCCCCGCATTTTTCACACCTTTTCATGCTCCTGGTCCTTTTTTTTTTTTTTTTTTCTCCTCGCATTTTTCACACCTCTTCATGCTCGTCGCATTTTTCACACCTTTTCATGCCCCTGGTCTTTCTTTCTTTCTTTTTTTTTTTTTTTTTGCTCCTCGCATTTTTCACACCTCTTCATGCTCCTCGCATTTTTCACATCTTTTCATGCTCGTCGCATTTTTCACACCTTTTCATGCTCCTGGTCCTTTTTTTTTTTTTTTTTTTTTTTTTTTTTGCTCCTCGCATTTTTCACACCTCTTCATGCTCCTCGCATTTTTCACATCTTTTCATGCTCGTCGCATTTTTCACACCTTTTCATGCTCCTGGTCCTTTTTTTTTTTTTTTTTTTTTTTTGCTCCTCGCATTTTTCACACCTTTTCATGCTCCTGGTCCTTTTTTTTTTTTTTTTTTTTTTTTTGCTCCTCGCATTTTTCACACCTTTTCATGCTCCTGGTCCTTTTTTTTTTTTTTTTTTTTTTTTTTTTTTTTGCTCCTCGCATTTTTCGCACCTTTTCATGCTCCTGGTCCTTTTTTTTTTTTTTTTTTTTTTTTGCTCCTCGCATTTTTCACACCTTTTCATGCTCCTGGTCCTTTTTTTTTTTTTTTTTTTTTTTTTTTTTTTTTGCTCCTCGCATTTTTCGCACCTTTTCATGCTCCTCGCATTTTTCACACCTTTTCATGCTCCCCGCATTTTTCACACCTTTTCATGCTCCTCGCATTTTTCGCACCTTTTCATGCTCCTGGTCCTTTTTTTTTTTTTTTTTTTTTTTGCTCCTCTCTTTTTTCACACCTTTTCCTGCTCCTGGTCCTTTTTTTTTTTTTTTTTTTTTTTTTTTTTGCTCCTCGCATTTTTCACACCTTTTCATGCTCCTCGCATTTTTCGCACCTTTTCATGCTCCTGGTCCTTTTTTTTTTTTTTTTTTTTTGCTCCTCGCATTTTTCGCACCTTTTCATGCTCCTCGCATTTTTCGCACCTTTTCATGCTCGTCGCATTTTTCGCACCTTTTCATGCTCGTCGCCTTTTTCGCACCTTTTCATGCTCGTCGCATTTTTCGCACCTTTTCATGCTCCTGGTCTTTTTTTTTTTTTTTTTTGCTCCTCGCATTTTTCACACCTTTTCATGCTCCTGGTCCTTTTTTTTTTTTTTTTTTTTTTTTTTTTTTTTGCTCCTCGCATTTTTCACACCTTTTCATGCTCCTGGTCCTTTTTTTTTTTTTTTTTCTCCTCGCATTTTTCACACCTCTTCATGCTCGTCGCATTTTTCGCACCTTTTCATGCTCCTGGTCCTTTTTTTTTTTTTTTTTTGCTCCTCGCATTTTTCACACCTTTTCATGCTCCCCGCATTTTTCACACCTTTTCATGCTCCTCGCATTTTTCGCACCTTTTCATGCTCCTGGTCCTTTTTTTTTTTTTTTTTTTTTTTTGCTCCTCGCATTTTTCACACCTTTTCATGCTCCTGGTCCTTTTTTTTTTTTTTTTTTTTTTTTGCTCCTCGCATTTTTCACACCTTTTCATGCTCCTGGTCCTTTTTTTTTTTTTTTTTCTCCTCGCATTTTTCACACCTCTTCATGCTCGTCGCATTTTTCGCACCTTTTCATGCTCCTGGTCCTTTTTTTTTTTTTTTTTGCTCCTCGCATTTTTCACACCTTTTCATGCTCCCCGCATTTTTCACACCTTTTCATGCTCCTCGCATTTTTCGCACCTTTTCATGCTCCTGGTCCTTTTTTTTTTTTTTTTTTTTTTTTGCTCCTCGCATTTTTCACACCTTTTCATGCTCCTGGTCCTTTTTTTTTTTTTTTTTCTCCTCGCATTTTTCACACCTCTTCATGCTCCCCGCATTTTTCACACCTTTTCATGCTCCTCGCATTTTTCGCACCTTTTCATGCTCCTGGTTCTTTTTTTTTTTTTTTTTTTTTGCTCCTCGCCTTTTTCGCACCTTTTCATGCTCGTCGCATTTTTCGCACCTTTTCATGCTCCTGGTCCTTTTTTTTTTTTTTTTTTTTTTTTTTTTTTTGCTCCTCGCATTTTTCACGCCTTTTCATGCTCGTCGCATTTTTCGCACATTTTCATGCTCGTCGCATTTTTCGCACCTTTTCATGCTCGTCGCATTTTTCGCACCTTTTCATGCTCGTCGCATTTTTCGCACCTTTTCATGCTCGTCGCATTTTTCGCACCTTTTCATGCTCGTCGCATTTTTCGCACCTTTTCATGCTCCTGGTCTTTTTTTTTTTTTTTTTTTGCTCCTCGCATTTTTCGCCCCTTTTCATGCTCCTGGTCTTTTTTTTTTTTTTTTTTTGCTCCTCGCTTTTTTCACTCCTTTTCTTGCTCCTGGTCCTTTTTTTTTTTTTTTTTTTTGCTCCCCGCATTTTTCACACCTTTTCATGCTCCTCGCATTTTTCACACCTTTTCATGCTCCCCGCATTTTTCACACCTTTTCATGCTCCTCGCATTTTTCGCACCTTTTCATGCTCCTGGTCCTTTTTTTTTTTTTTTTTTTTTTTTGCTCCTCGCATTTTTCACACCTTTTCATGCTCCCCGCATTTTTCACACCTTTTCATGCTCCTCGCATTTTTCGCACCTTTTCATGCTCCTGGTTCTTTTTTTTTTTTTTTTTTTTTGCTCCTCGCCTTTTTCGCACCTTTTCATGCTCGTCGCATTTTTCGCACCTTTTCATGCTCCTGGTCCTTTTTTTTTTTTTTTTTTTTTTTTTTTTTTGCTCCTCGCATTTTTCACGCCTTTTCATGCTCGTCGCATTTTTCGCACATTTTCATGCTCGTCGCATTTTTCGCACCTTTTCATGCTCGTCGCATTTTTCGCACCTTTTCATGCTCCCCGCATTTTTCACACCTTTTCATGCTCCTCGCATTTTTCGCACCTTTTCATGCTCCTGGTCCTTTTTTTTTTTTTTTTTTTTTTTTTGCTCCTCGCATTTTTCACACCTTTTCATGCTCCTGGTCCTTTTTTTTTTTTTTTTTCTCCTCGCATTTTTCACACCTCTTCATGCTCCCCGCATTTTTCACACCTTTTCATGCTCCTCGCATTTTTCGCACCTTTTCATGCTCCTGGTTCTTTTTTTTTTTTTTTTTTTTTGCTCCTCGCCTTTTTCGCACCTTTTCATGCTCGTCGCATTTTTCGCACCTTTTCATGCTCCTGGTCCTTTTTTTTTTTTTTTTTTTTTTTTTTTTTTTGCTCCTCGCATTTTTCACGCCTTTTCATGCTCGTCGCATTTTTCGCACATTTTCATGCTCGTCGCATTTTTCGCACCTTTTCATGCTCGTCGCATTTTTCGCACCTTTTCATGCTCGTCGCATTTTTCGCACCTTTTCATGCTCGTCGCATTTTTCGCACCTTTTCATGCTCGTCGCATTTTTCGCACCTTTTCATGCTCCTGGTCTTTTTTTTTTTTTTTTTTTGCTCCTCGCATTTTTCGCACCTTTTCATGCTCCTGGTCTTTTTTTTTTTTTTTTTTTGCTCCTCGCATTTTTCACACCTTTTCATGCTCCTGGTCCTTTTTTTTTTTTTTTTTTTTTTTTTTGCTCCCCGCATTTTTCACACCTTTTCATGCTCCTCGCATTTTTCACACCTTTTCATGCTCCCCGCATTTTTCACACCTTTTCATGCTCCTCGCATTTTTCGCACCTTTTCATGCTCCTGGTCCTTTTTTTTTTTTTTTTTTTTTTTTGCTCCTCGCATTTTTCACACCTTTTCATGCTCCCCGCATTTTTCACACCTTTTCATGCTCCTCGCATTTTTCGCACCTTTTCATGCTCCTGGTTCTTTTTTTTTTTTTTTTTTTTTGCTCCTCGCCTTTTTCGCACCTTTTCATGCTCGTCGCATTTTTCGCACCTTTTCATGCTCCTGGTCCTTTTTTTTTTTTTTTTTTTTTTTTTTTTTTGCTCCTCGCATTTTTCACGCCTTTTCATGCTCGTCGCATTTTTCGCACATTTTCATGCTCGTCGCATTTTTCGCACCTTTTCATGCTCGTCGCATTTTTCGCACCTTTTCATGCTCGTCGCATTTTTCGCACCTTTTCATGCTCGTCGCATTTTTCGCACCTTTTCATGCTCGTCGCATTTTTCGCACCTTTTCATGCTCCTGGTCCTTTTTTTTTTTTTTTTTTTTTTTTTGCTCCTCGCATTTTTCACACCTTTTCATGCTCCTGGTCCTTTTTTTTTTTTTTTTTTTTTTTTGCTCCTCGCATTTTTCACACCTTTTCATGCTCCTGGTCCTTTTTTTTTTTTTTTTTTTTTTTTTTGCTCCTCGCATTTTTCACACCTTTTCATGCTCCCCGCATTTTTCACACCTTTTCATGCTCCTCGCATTTTTCGCACCTTTTCATGCTCCTGGTTCTTTTTTTTTTTTTTTTTTTTTGCTCCTCGCCTTTTTCGCACCTTTTCATGCTCGTCGCATTTTTCGCACCTTTTCATGCTCCTGGTCTTTTTTTTTTTTTTTTTTGCTCCTCGCATTTTTCACACCTCTTCATGCTCCTCGCATTTTTCACATCTTTTCATGCTCGTCGCATTTTTCACACCTTTTCATGCTCCTGGTCCTTTTTTTTTTTTTTTTTTTTTTTTTTTTTTGCTCCTCGCATTTTTCACACCTCTTCATGCTCCTCGCATTTTTCACATCTTTTCATGCTCGTCGCATTTTTCACACCTTTTCATGCTCCTGGTCCTTTTTTTTTTTTTTTTTTTTTTTTTTTTTTTTGCTCCTCGCATTTTTCGCACCTTTTCATGCTCGTCGCATTTTTCGCACCTTTTCATGCTCGTCGCATTTTTCGCACATTTTCATGCTCCTGGTCCTTTTTTTTTTTTTTTTTTGCTCCTCGCATTTTTCACACCTTTTCATGCTCCCCGCATTTTTCACACCTTTTCATGCTCCTCGCATTTTTCGCACCTTTTCATGCTCCTGGTCCTTTTTTTTTTTTTTTTTTTTTTTTTGCTCCTCGCATTTTTCACACCTTTTCATGCTCCTGGTCCTTTTTTTTTTTTTTTTTTTTTTTTTTTTTTTTGCTCCTCGCATTTTTCGCACCTTTTCATGCTCCTGGTCCTTTTTTTTTTTTTTTTTTTTTTTTTGCTCCTCGCATTTTTCACACCTTTTCATGCTCCTGGTCCTTTTTTTTTTTTTTTTTTTTTTTTTTTTTTTTGCTCCTCGCATTTTTCGCACCTTTTCATGCTCCTCGCATTTTTCACACCTTTTCATGCTCCCCGCATTTTTCACACCTTTTCATGCTCCTCGCATTTTTCGCACCTTTTCATGCTCCTGGTCCTTTTTTTTTTTTTTTTTTTTTTTTGCTCCTCGCATTTTTCACACCTTTTCATGCTCCTGGTCCTTTTTTTTTTTTTTTTTTTTTTTTTTTTTTTTGCTCCTCGCATTTTTCACACCTTTTCATGCTCCTCGCATTTTTCGCACCTTTTCATGCTCCTGGTCCTTTTTTTTTTTTTTTTTTTTTTGCTCCTCGCATTTTTCGCACCTTTTCATGCTCCTCGCATTTTTCGCACCTTTTCATGCTCGTCGCATTTTTCGCACCTTTTCATGCTCGTCGCCTTTTTCGCACCTTTTCATGCTCGTCGCATTTTTCGCACCTTTTCATGCTCCTGGTCTTTTTTTTTTTTTTTTTTTGCTCCTCGCATTTTTCACACCTTTTCATGCTCCTGGTCCTTTTTTTTTTTTTTTTTCTCCTCGCATTTTTCACACCTCTTCATGCTCGTCGCATTTTTCGCACCTTTTCATGCTCCTGGTCCTTTTTTTTTTTTTTTTTGCTCCTCGCATTTTTCACACCTTTTCATGCTCCCCGCATTTTTCACACCTTTTCATGCTCCTCGCATTTTTCGCACCTTTTCATGCTCCTGGTCCTTTTTTTTTTTTTTTTTTTTTTTTGCTCCTCGCATTTTTCACACCTTTTCATGCTCCTCGCATTTTTCGCACCTTTTCATGCTCCTGGTCCTTTTTTTTTTTTTTTTTTTTTTGCTCCTCGCATTTTTCGCACCTTTTCATGCTCCTCGCATTTTTCGCACATTTTCATGCTCGTCGCATTTTTCGCACCTTTTCATGCTCGTCGCATTTTTCGCACCTTTTCATGCTCCTGGTCCTTTTTTTTTTTTTTTTTGCTCCTCGCATTTTTCACACCTTTTCATGCTCCCCGCATTTTTCACACCTTTTCATGCTCCTCGCATTTTTCGCACCTTTTCATGCTCCTGGTCCTTTTTTTTTTTTTTTTTTTTTTTTTGCTCCTCGCATTTTTCGCACCTTTTCATGCTCCTCGCATTTTTCACACCTTTTCATGCTCCCCGCATTTTTCACACCTTTTCATGCTCCTCGCATTTTTCGCACCTTTTCATGCTCCTGGTCCTTTTTTTTTTTTTTTTTTTTTTTTGCTCCTCGCATTTTTCACACCTTTTCATGCTCCTGGTCCTTTTTTTTTTTTTTTTTTTTTTTTTTTTTTTGCTCCTCGCATTTTTCACACCTTTTCATGCTCCTCGCATTTTTCGCACCTTTTCATGCTCCTGGTCCTTTTTTTTTTTTTTTTTTTTTTGCTCCTCGCATTTTTCGCACCTTTTCATGCTCCTCGCATTTTTCGCACCTTTTCATGCTCGTCGCATTTTTCGCACCTTTTCATGCTCGTCGCCTTTTTCGCACCTTTTCATGCTCGTCGCATTTTTCGCACCTTTTCATGCTCCTGGTCTTTTTTTTTTTTTTTTTTTGCTCCTCGCATTTTTCACACCTTTTCATGCTCCTGGTCCTTTTTTTTTTTTTTTTTCTCCTCGCATTTTTCACACCTCTTCATGCTCGTCGCATTTTTCGCACCTTTTCATGCTCCTGGTCCTTTTTTTTTTTTTTTTTTGCTCCTCGCATTTTTCACACCTTTTCATGCTCCCCGCATTTTTCACACCTTTTCATGCTCCTCGCATTTTTCGCACCTTTTCATGCTCCTGGTCCTTTTTTTTTTTTTTTTTTTTTTTGCTCCTCGCATTTTTCACACCTTTTCATGCTCCTCGCATTTTTCGCACCTTTTCATGCTCCTGGTCCTTTTTTTTTTTTTTTTTTTTTTTGCTCCTCGCATTTTTCGCACCTTTTCATGCTCCTCGCATTTTTCGCACATTTTCATGCTCGTCGCATTTTTCGCACCTTTTCATGCTCGTCGCATTTTTCGCACCTTTTCATGCTCCTGGTCCTTTTTTTTTTTTTTTTTTGCTCCTCGCATTTTTCACACCTTTTCATGCTCCCCGCATTTTTCACACCTTTTCATGCTCCTCGCATTTTTCGCACCTTTTCATGCTCCTGGTCCTTTTTTTTTTTTTTTTTTTTTTTTTGCTCCTCGCATTTTTCACACCTTTTCATGCTCCGCGCATTTTTCACACCTTTTCATGCTCCTGGTCCTTTTTTTTTTTTTTTTTTTTTTTTTTTTTTTTGCTCCTCGCATTTTTCACACCTTTTCATGCTCCTGGTCCTTTTTTTTTTTTTTTTTTTTTTTTTTTTTTTTGCTCCTCGCCTTTTTCGCACCTTTTCATGCTCGTCGCATTTTTCGCACCTTTTCATGCTCCTGGTCTTTTTTTTTTTTTTTTTTGCTCCTCGCATTTTTCACACCTCTTCATGCTCCTCGCATTTTTCACATCTTTTCATGCTCGTCGCATTTTTCACACCTTTTCATGCTCCTGGTCCTTTTTTTTTTTTTTTTTTTTTTTTTTTTTTGCTCCTCGCATTTTTCACACCTCTTCATGCTCCTCGCATTTTTCACATCTTTTCATGCTCGTCGCATTTTTCACACCTTTTCATGCTCCTGGTCCTTTTTTTTTTTTTTTTTTTTTTTTTTTTTTTTGCTCCTCGCATTTTTCGCACCTTTTCATGCTCGTCGCATTTTTCGCACCTTTTCATGCTCGTCGCATTTTTCGCACCTTTTCATGCTCCTGGTCCTTTTTTTTTTTTTTTTTTTTTTTTGCTCCTCGCATTTTTCACACCTTTTCATGCTCCTGGTCCTTTTTTTTTTTTTTTTTTTTTTTTTTTTTTTTGCTCCTCGCATTTTTCGCACCTTTTCATGCTCCTGGTCCTTTTTTTTTTTTTTTTTTTTTTTTGCTCCTCGCATTTTTCACACCTTTTCATGCTCCTGGTCCTTTTTTTTTTTTTTTTTTTTTTTTTTTTTTTTTGCTCCTCGCATTTTTCGCACCTTTTCATGCTCCTCGCATTTTTCGCACATTTTCATGCTCGTCGCATTTTTCGCACCTTTTCATGCTCGTCGCATTTTTCGCACCTTTTCATGCTCCTGGTCCTTTTTTTTTTTTTTTTTGCTCCTCGCATTTTTCACACCTTTTCATGCTCCCCGCATTTTTCACACCTTTTCATGCTCCTGGTCCTTTTTTTTTTTTTTTTTCTCCTCGCATTTTTCACACCTCTTCATGCTCGTCGCATTTTTCACACCTTTTCATGCCCCTGGTCTTTCTTTCTTTCTTTTTTTTTTTTTTTTTGCTCCTCGCATTTTTCACACCTCTTCATGCTCCTCGCATTTTTCACATCTTTTCATGCTCGTCGCATTTTTCACACCTTTTCATGCTCCTGGTCCTTTTTTTTTTTTTTTTTTTTTTTTTTTTTGCTCCTCGCATTTTTCACACCT
>NW_025316745.1:55000-75000 GCF_910594005.1 Cervus elaphus
GCTCCTCGCATTTTTCACACCTTTTCATGCTCCCCGCATTTTTCACACCTTTTCATGCTCCTCGCATTTTTCGCACCTTTTCATGCTCCTGGTCCTTTTTTTTTTTTTTTTTTTTTTGCTCCTCGCATTTTTCGCACCTTTTCATGCTCCTCGCATTTTTCGCACATTTTCATGCTCGTCGCATTTTTCGCACCTTTTCATGCTCGTCGCATTTTTCGCACCTTTTCATGCTCCTGGTCCTTTTTTTTTTTTTTTTTTGCTCCTCGCATTTTTCACACCTTTTCATGCTCCCCGCATTTTTCACACCTTTTCATGCTCCTCGCATTTTTCGCACCTTTTCATGCTCCTGGTCCTTTTTTTTTTTTTTTTTTTTTTTTTGCTCCTCGCATTTTTCACACCTTTTCATGCTCCGCGCATTTTTCACACCTTTTCATGCTCCTGGTCCTTTTTTTTTTTTTTTTTTTTTTTTTTTTTTTTGCTCCTCGCATTTTTCACACCTTTTCATGCTCCTGGTCCTTTTTTTTTTTTTTTTTTTTTTTTTTTTTTTTGCTCCTCGCCTTTTTCGCACCTTTTCATGCTCGTCGCATTTTTCGCACCTTTTCATGCTCCTGGTCTTTTTTTTTTTTTTTTTTTGCTCCTCGCATTTTTCACACCTCTTCATGCTCCTCGCATTTTTCACATCTTTTCATGCTCGTCGCATTTTTCACACCTTTTCATGCTCCTGGTCCTTTTTTTTTTTTTTTTTTTTTTTTTTTTTTTGCTCCTCGCATTTTTCACACCTCTTCATGCTCCTCGCATTTTTCACATCTTTTCATGCTCGTCGCATTTTTCACACCTTTTCATGCTCCTGGTCCTTTTTTTTTTTTTTTTTTTTTTTTTTTTTTTTGCTCCTCGCATTTTTCGCACCTTTTCATGCTCGTCGCATTTTTCGCACCTTTTCATGCTCGTCGCATTTTTCGCACCTTTTCATGCTCCTGGTCCTTTTTTTTTTTTTTTTTGCTCCTCGCATTTTTCACACCTTTTCATGCTCCCCGCATTTTTCACACCTTTTCATGCTCCTCGCATTTTTCGCACCTTTTCATGCTCCTGGTCCTTTTTTTTTTTTTTTTTTTTTTTTGCTCCTCGCATTTTTCACACCTTTTCATGCTCCTGGTCCTTTTTTTTTTTTTTTTTTTTTTTTTTTTTTTTTGCTCCTCGCATTTTTCGCACCTTTTCATGCTCCTCGCATTTTTCGCACATTTTCATGCTCGTCGCATTTTTCGCACCTTTTCATGCTCGTCGCATTTTTCGCACCTTTTCATGCTCCTGGTCCTTTTTTTTTTTTTTTTTGCTCCTCGCATTTTTCACACCTTTTCATGCTCCCCGCATTTTTCACACCTTTTCATGCTCCTGGTCCTTTTTTTTTTTTTTTTTCTCCTCGCATTTTTCACACCTCTTCATGCTCGTCGCATTTTTCACACCTTTTCATGCCCCTGGTCTTTCTTTCTTTCTTTTTTTTTTTTTTTTTGCTCCTCGCCTTTTTCACACCTCTTCATGCTCCTCGCATTTTTCACATCTTTTCTTGCTCGTCGCATTTTTCACACCTTTTCATGCTCCTGGTCCTTTTTTTTTTTTTTTTTTTTTTTTTTTTGCTCCTCGCATTTTTCACACCTCTTCATGCTCCTCGCATTTTTCACATCTTTTCATGCTCGTCGCATTTTTCACACCTTTTCATGCTCCTGGTCCTTTTTTTTTTTTTTTTTTTTTTTTGCTCCTCGCATTTTTCACACCTTTTCATGCTCCTGGTCCTTTTTTTTTTTTTTTTTTTTTTTTTGCTCCTCGCATTTTTCACACCTTTTCATGCTCCTGGTCCTTTTTTTTTTTTTTTTTTTTTTTTTTTTTTTTTGCTCCTCGCATTTTTCGCACCTTTTCATGCTCCTGGTCCTTTTTTTTTTTTTTTTTTTTTTTTGCTCCTCGCATTTTTCACACCTTTTCATGCTCCTGGTCCTTTTTTTTTTTTTTTTTTTTTTTTTTTTTTTTTGCTCCTCGCATTTTTCGCACCTTTTCATGCTCCTCGCATTTTTCACACCTTTTCATGCTCCCCGCATTTTTCACACCTTTTCATGCTCCTCGCATTTTTCGCACCTTTTCATGCTCCTGGTCCTTTTTTTTTTTTTTTTTTTTTTTTGCTCCTCGCATTTTTCACACCTTTTCATGCTCCTGGTCCTTTTTTTTTTTTTTTTTTTTTTTTTTTTGCTCCTCGCATTTTTCACACCTTTTCATGCTCCTCGCATTTTTCGCACCTTTTCATGCTCCTGGTCCTTTTTTTTTTTTTTTTTTTTTGCTCCTCGCATTTTTCGCACCTTTTCATGCTCCTCGCATTTTTCGCACCTTTTCATGCTCGTCGCATTTTTCGCACCTTTTCATGCTCGTCGCCTTTTTCGCACCTTTTCATGCTCGTCGCATTTTTCGCACCTTTTCATGCTCCTGGTCTTTTTTTTTTTTTTTTTTTGCTCCTCGCATTTTTCACACCTTTTCATGCTCCTGGTCCTTTTTTTTTTTTTTTTTTTTTTTTTTTTTTTTGCTCCTCGCATTTTTCACACCTTTTCATGCTCCTGGTCCTTTTTTTTTTTTTTTTTTCTCCTCGCATTTTTCACACCTCTTCATGCTCGTCGCATTTTTCGCACCTTTTCATGCTCCTGGTCCTTTTTTTTTTTTTTTTTGCTCCTCGCATTTTTCACACCTTTTCATGCTCCCCGCATTTTTCACACCTTTTCATGCTCCTCGCATTTTTCGCACCTTTTCATGCTCCTGGTCCTTTTTTTTTTTTTTTTTTTTTTTTTGCTCCTCGCATTTTTCACACCTTTTCATGCTCCTGGTCCTTTTTTTTTTTTTTTTTTTTTTTTTGCTCCTCGCATTTTTCACACCTTTTCATGCTCCTGGTCCTTTTTTTTTTTTTTTTTCTCCTCGCATTTTTCACACCTCTTCATGCTCGTCGCATTTTTCGCACCTTTTCATGCTCCTGGTCCTTTTTTTTTTTTTTTTTTGCTCCTCGCATTTTTCACACCTTTTCATGCTCCCCGCATTTTTCACACCTTTTCATGCTCCTCGCATTTTTCGCACCTTTTCATGCTCCTGGTCCTTTTTTTTTTTTTTTTTTTTTTTTGCTCCTCGCATTTTTCACACCTTTTCATGCTCCTGGTCCTTTTTTTTTTTTTTTTTTCTCCTCGCATTTTTCACACCTCTTCATGCTCCCCGCATTTTTCACACCTTTTCATGCTCCTCGCATTTTTCGCACCTTTTCATGCTCCTGGTTCTTTTTTTTTTTTTTTTTTTTTGCTCCTCGCCTTTTTCGCACCTTTTCATGCTCGTCGCATTTTTCGCACCTTTTCATGCTCCTGGTCCTTTTTTTTTTTTTTTTTTTTTTTTTTTTTTGCTCCTCGCATTTTTCACGCCTTTTCATGCTCGTCGCATTTTTCGCACATTTTCATGCTCGTCGCATTTTTCGCACCTTTTCTTGCTCGTCGCTTTTTTCGCACCTTTTCTTGCTCGTCGCATTTTTCGCACCTTTTCATGCTCGTCGCATTTTTCGCACCTTTTCATGCTCGTCGCATTTTTCGCACCTTTTCATGCTCCTGGTCTTTTTTTTTTTTTTTTTTGCTCCTCGCATTTTTCGCACCTTTTCATGCTCCTGGTCTTTTTTTTTTTTTTTTTTGCTCCTCGCATTTTTCACACCTTTTCATGCTCCTGGTCCTTTTTTTTTTTTTTTTTTTTGCTCCCCGCATTTTTCACACCTTTTCATGCTCCTCGCATTTTTCACACCTTTTCATGCTCCCCGCATTTTTCACACCTTTTCATGCTCCTCGCATTTTTCGCACCTTTTCATGCTCCTGGTCCTTTTTTTTTTTTTTTTTTTTTTTTGCTCCTCGCATTTTTCACACCTTTTCATGCTCCCCGCATTTTTCACACCTTTTCATGCTCCTCGCATTTTTCGCACCTTTTCATGCTCCTGGTCCTTTTTTTTTTTTTTTTTTTTTTGCTCCTCGCCTTTTTCGCACCTTTTCATGCTCGTCGCATTTTTCGCACCTTTTCATGCTCCTGGTCCTTTTTTTTTTTTTTTTTTTTTTTTTTTTTTGCTCCTCGCATTTTTCACGCCTTTTCATGCTCGTCGCATTTTTCGCACATTTTCATGCTCGTCGCATTTTTCGCACCTTTTCATGCTCGTCGCATTTTTCGCACCTTTTCATGCTCGTCGCATTTTTCGCACCTTTTCATGCTCGTCGCATTTTTCGCACCTTTTCATGCTCGTCGCATTTTTCGCACCTTTTCATGCTCCTGGTCCTTTTTTTTTTTTTTTTTTTTTTTTTGCTCCTCGCATTTTTCACACCTTTTCATGCTCCTGGTCCTTTTTTTTTTTTTTTTTTTTTTTTTGCTCCTCGCATTTTTCACACCTTTTCATGCTCCTGGTCCTTTTTTTTTTTTTTTTTTTTTTTTTTGCTCCTCGCATTTTTCACACCTTTTCATGCTCCCCGCATTTTTCACACCTTTTCATGCTCCTCGCATTTTTCGCACCTTTTCATGCTCCTGGTTCTTTTTTTTTTTTTTTTTTTTTGCTCCTCGCCTTTTTCGCACCTTTTCATGCTCGTCGCATTTTTCGCACCTTTTCATGCTCCTGGTCTTTTTTTTTTTTTTTTTTGCTCCTCGCATTTTTCACACCTCTTCATGCTCCTCGCATTTTTCACATCTTTTCATGCTCGTCGCATTTTTCACACCTTTTCATGCTCCTGGTCCTTTTTTTTTTTTTTTTTTTTTTTTTTTTTGCTCCTCGCATTTTTCACACCTCTTCATGCTCCTCGCATTTTTCACATCTTTTCATGCTCGTCGCATTTTTCACACCTTTTCATGCTCCTGGTCCTTTTTTTTTTTTTTTTTTTTTTTTTTTTTTTTGCTCCTCGCATTTTTCGCACCTTTTCATGCTCGTCGCATTTTTCGCACCTTTTCATGCTCGTCGCATTTTTCGCACATTTTCATGCTCCTGGTCCTTTTTTTTTTTTTTTTTGCTCCTCGCATTTTTCACACCTTTTCATGCTCCCCGCATTTTTCGCACCTTTTCTTGCTCCTCGCATTTTTCGCACCTTTTCATGCTCCTGTTCCTTTTTTTTTTTTTTTTTTTTTTTGCTCCTCGCATTTTTCGCACCTTTTCATGCTCCTGGTCCTTTTTTTTTTTTTTTTTTTTTTTTGCTCCTCGCATTTTTCACACCTTTTCATGCTCCTGGTCCTTTTTTTTTTTTTTTTTTTTTTTTTTTTTTTTGCTCCTCGCATTTTTCGCACCTTTTCATGCTCCTCGCATTTTTCACACCTTTTCATGCTCCCCGCATTTTTCACACCTTTTCATGCTCCTCGCATTTTTCGCACCTTTTCATGCTCCTGGTCCTTTTTTTTTTTTTTTTTTTTTTTTGCTCCTCGCATTTTTCACACCTTTTCATGCTCCTGGTCCTTTTTTTTTTTTTTTTTTTTTTTTTTTTTTTTTGCTCCTCGCATTTTTCACACCTTTTCATGCTCCTCGCATTTTTCGCACCTTTTCATGCTCCTGGTCCTTTTTTTTTTTTTTTTTTTTTTGCTCCTCGCATTTTTCGCACCTTTTCATGCTCCTCGCATTTTTCGCACCTTTTCATGCTCGTCGCATTTTTCGCACCTTTTCATGCTCGTCGCCTTTTTCGCACCTTTTCATGCTCGTCGCATTTTTCGCACCTTTTCATGCTCCTGGTCTTTTTTTTTTTTTTTTTTTTGCTCCTCGCATTTTTCACACCTTTTCATGCTCCGCGCATTTTTCACACCTTTTCATGCTCCTGGTCCTTTTTTTTTTTTTTTTTTTTTTTTTTTTTTTTGCTCCTCGCATTTTTCACACCTTTTCATGCTCCTGGTCCTTTTTTTTTTTTTTTTTTTTTTTTTTTTTTTTGCTCCTCGCCTTTTTCGCCCCTTTTCATGCTCGTCGCTTTTTTCGCCCCTTTTCATGCTCCTGGTCTTTTTTTTTTTTTTTTTTGCTCCTCGCATTTTTCACACCTCTTCATGCTCCTCGCATTTTTCACATCTTTTCATGCTCGTCGCATTTTTCACACCTTTTCATGCTCCTGGTCCTTTTTTTTTTTTTTTTTTTTTTTTTTTTTTGCTCCTCGCATTTTTCACACCTCTTCATGCTCCTCGCATTTTTCACATCTTTTCATGCTCGTCGCATTTTTCACACCTTTTCATGCTCCTGGTCCTTTTTTTTTTTTTTTTTTTTTTTTTTTTTTTTGCTCCTCGCATTTTTCGCACCTTTTCATGCTCGTCGCATTTTTCGCACCTTTTCATGCTCGTCGCATTTTTCGCACCTTTTCATGCTCCTGGTCCTTTTTTTTTTTTTTTTTTGCTCCTCGCATTTTTCACACCTTTTCATGCTCCCCGCATTTTTCACACCTTTTCATGCTCCTCGCATTTTTCGCACCTTTTCATGCTCCTGGTCCTTTTTTTTTTTTTTTTTTTTTTTTTGCTCCTCGCATTTTTCACACCTTTTCATGCTCCTGGTCCTTTTTTTTTTTTTTTTTTTTTTTTTTTTTTTTGCTCCTCGCATTTTTCGCACCTTTTCATGCTCCTCGCATTTTTCGCACATTTTCATGCTCGTCGCATTTTTCGCACCTTTTCATGCTCGTCGCATTTTTCGCACCTTTTCATGCTCCTGGTCCTTTTTTTTTTTTTTTTTGCTCCTCGCATTTTTCACACCTTTTCATGCTCCCCGCATTTTTCACACCTTTTCATGCTCCTGGTCCTTTTTTTTTTTTTTTTTCTCCTCGCATTTTTCACACCTCTTCATGCTCGTCGCATTTTTCACACCTTTTCATGCCCCTGGTCTTTCTTTCTTTCTTTTTTTTTTTTTTTTTGCTCCTCGCATTTTTCACACCTCTTCATGCTCCTCGCATTTTTCACATCTTTTCATGCTCGTCGCATTTTTCACACCTTTTCATGCTCCTGGTCCTTTTTTTTTTTTTTTTTTTTTTTTTTTTTGCTCCTCGCATTTTTCACACCTCTTCATGCTCCTCGCATTTTTCACATCTTTTCATGCTCGTCGCATTTTTCACACCTTTTCATGCTCCTGGTCCTTTTTTTTTTTTTTTTTTTTTTTTTTTTTTGCTCCTCGCATTTTTCACACCTTTTCATGCTCGTCGCATTTTTCGCACCTTTTCATGCTCGTCGCATTTTTCGCACCTTTTCATGCTCGTCGCATTTTTCGCACCTTTTCATGCTCGTCGCATTTTTCGCACCTTTTCATGCTCGTCGCATTTTTCGCACGTTTTCATGCTCGTCGCATTTTTCGCACCTTTTCATGCTCGTCGCATTTTTCGCACCTTTTCATGCTCGTCGCATTTTTCGCACCTTTTCATGCTCGTCGCATTTTTCGCACCTTTTCATGCTCCTGGTCCTTTTTTTTTTTTTTTTTTTTTTTTTTTTTTTTTGCTCCTCAAATTTTTCACACCTTTTCATGCTCCTCGCATTTTTCGCACCTTTTCATGCTCCTGGTTCTTTTTTTTTTTTTTTTTTTTTTGCTCCTCGCCTTTTTCGCACCTTTTCATGCTCGTCGCATTTTTCGCACCTTTTCATGCTCCTGGTCTTTTTTTTTTTTTTTTTTGCTCCTCGCATTTTTCACACCTCTTCATGCTCCTCGCATTTTTCACATCTTTTCATGCTCGTCGCATTTTTCACACCTTTTCATGCTCCTGGTCCTTTTTTTTTTTTTTTTTTTTTTTTTTTTTTTGCTCCTCGCATTTTTCACACCTCTTCATGCTCCTCGCATTTTTCACATCTTTTCATGCTCGTCGCATTTTTCACACCTTTTCATGCTCCTGGTCCTTTTTTTTTTTTTTTTTTTTTTTTTTTTTTGCTCCTCGCATTTTTCACACCTTTTCATGCTCGTCGCATTTTTCGCACCTTTTCATGCTCGTCGCATTTTTCGCACCTTTTCATGCTCGTCGCATTTTTCGCACCTTTTCATGCTCGTCGCATTTTTCGCACCTTTTCATGCTCGTCGCATTTTTCGCACCTTTTCATGCTCGTCGCATTTTTCGCACCTTTTTATGCTCCTGGTCCTTTTTTTTTTTTTTTTTGGTCCTCGCTTTTTTCACCCCTTTTCATGCTCCTGGTCCTTTTTTTTTTTTTTTTTTTTTTTTTTTTTTTGCTCCTCGCATTTTTCGCACCTTTTCATGCTCCTCGCATTTTTCGCACATTTTCATGCTCGTCGCATTTTTCGCACCTTTTCATGCTCGTCGCATTTTTCGCACCTTTTCATGCTCCTGGTCCTTTTTTTTTTTTTTTTTTGCTCCTCGCATTTTTCACACCTTTTCATGCTCCCCGCATTTTTCACACCTTTTCATGCTCCTGGTCCTTTTTTTTTTTTTTTTTTCTCCTCGCATTTTTCACACCTCTTCATGCTCGTCGCATTTTTCACACCTTTTCATGCCCCTGGTCTTTCTTTCTTTCTTTTTTTTTTTTTTTTTGCTCCTCGCATTTTTCACACCTCTTCATGCTCCTCGCATTTTTCACATCTTTTCATGCTCGTCGCATTTTTCGCACGTTTTCATGCTCGTCGCATTTTTCGCACGTTTTCATGCTCGTCGCATTTTTCGCACCTTTTCATGCTCGTCGCATTTTTCGCACCTTTTCATGCTCGTCGCATTTTTCGCACCTTTTCCTGCTCCTCGCTTTTTTCGCACCTTTTCATGCTCCTGGTTCTTTT
Organism: Cervus elaphus; assembly: GCF_910594005.1. Classification (NCBI taxonomy): domain Eukaryota; kingdom Metazoa; phylum Chordata; class Mammalia; order Artiodactyla; family Cervidae; genus Cervus; species Cervus elaphus. Next base: position 63,747 of record NW_025316745.1, read on the forward strand.
TTTTTTTTTTTTTTTTTGCTCCTCGCCTTTTTCGCACCTCTTCATGCTCCTCGCATTTTTCACATCTTTTCATGCTCGTCGCATTTTTCGCACCTTTTCATGCTCGTCGCATTTTTCGCACCTTTTCATGCTCGTCGCATTTTTCACACCTTTTCATGCTCCTGGTCCTTTTTTTTTTTTTTTTTTTTTTTTTTTTTTGCTCCTCGCATTTTTCACATCTTTTCATGCTCGTCGCATTTTTCACACCTTTTCATGCTCCTGGTCCTTTTTTTTTTTTTTTTTTTTTTTTTTTTTTTGCTCCTCGCATTTTTCACACCTCTTCATGCTCCTCGCATTTTTCACATCTTTTCATGCTCGTCGCATTTTTCACACCTTTTCATGCTCCTGGTCCTTTTTTTTTTTTTTTTTTTTTTTTTTTTTTGCTCCTCGCATTTTTCGCACCTTTTCATGCTCGTCGCATTTTTCGCACCTTTTCATGCTCGTCGCATTTTTCGCACCTTTTCATGCTCCTGGTCCTTTTTTTTTTTTTTTTTTTTTTTTTTTTTTTTTGCTCCTCAAATTTTTCACACCTTTTCATGCTCCTCGCATTTTTCGCACCTTTTCATGCTCCTGGTTCTTTTTTTTTTTTTTTTTTTTTGCTCCTCGCCTTTTTCGCACCTTTTCATGCTCGTCGCATTTTTCGCACCTTTTCATGCTCCTGGTCTTTTTTTTTTTTTTTTTTGCTCCTCGCATTTTTCACACCTCTTCATGCTCCTCGCATTTTTCACATCTTTTCATGCTCGTCGCATTTTTCACACCTTTTCATGCTCCTGGTCCTTTTTTTTTTTTTTTTTTTTTTTTTTTTTTTGCTCCTCGCATTTTTCACACCTCTTCATGCTCCTCGCATTTTTCACATCTTTTCATGCTCGTCGCATTTTTCACACCTTTTCATGCTCCTGGTCCTTTTTTTTTTTTTTTTTTTTTTTTTTTTTTTTGCTCCTCGCATTTTTCGCACCTTTTCATGCTCGTCGCATTTTTCGCACCTTTTCATGCTCGTCGCATTTTTCGCACCTTTTCATGCTCCTGGTCCTTTTTTTTTTTTTTTTTGCTCCTCGCATTTTTCACACCTTTTCATGCTCCCCGCATTTTTCACACCTTTTCATGCTCCTCGCATTTTTCGCACCTTTTCATGCTCCTGGTCCTTTTTTTTTTTTTTTTTTTTTTTTGCTCCTCGCATTTTTCACACCTTTTCATGCTCCTGGTCCTTTTTTTTTTTTTTTTTTTTTTTTTTTTTTTTGCTCCTCGCATTTTTCGCACCTTTTCATGCTCCTGGTCCTTTTTTTTTTTTTTTTTTTTTTTTTGCTCCTCGCATTTTTCACACCTTTTCATGCTCCTGGTCCTTTTTTTTTTTTTTTTTTTTTTTTTTTTTTTTGCTCCTCGCATTTTTCGCACCTTTTCATGCTCCTCGCATTTTTCACACCTTTTCATGCTCCCCGCATTTTTCACACCTTTTCATGCTCCTCGCATTTTTCGCACCTTTTCATGCTCCTGGTCCTTTTTTTTTTTTTTTTTTTTTTTGCTCCCCGCATTTTTCACACCTTTTCATGCTCCTCGCATTTTTCACACCTTTTCATGCTCCCCGCATTTTTCACACCTTTTCATGCTCCTCGCATTTTTCGCACCTTTTCATGCTCCTGGTCCTTTTTTTTTTTTTTTTTTTTTTGCTCCTCGCATTTTTCGCACCTTTTCATGCTCCTCGCATTTTTCGCACATTTTCATGCTCGTCGCATTTTTCGCACCTTTTCATGCTCGTCGCATTTTTCGCACCTTTTCATGCTCCTGGTCCTTTTTTTTTTTTTTTTTTGCTCCTCGCATTTTTCACACCTTTTCATGCTCCCCGCATTTTTCACACCTTTTCATGCTCCTCGCATTTTTCGCACCTTTTCATGCTCCTGGTCCTTTTTTTTTTTTTTTTTTTTTTTTGCTCCTCGCATTTTTCACACCTTTTCATGCTCCGCGCATTTTTCACACCTTTTCATGCTCCTGGTCCTTTTTTTTTTTTTTTTTTTTTTTTTTTTTTTTGCTCCTCGCATTTTTCACACCTTTTCATGCTCCTGGTCCTTTTTTTTTTTTTTTTTTTTTTTTTTTTTTTTGCTCCTCGCCTTTTTCGCACCTTTTCATGCTCGTCGCATTTTTCGCACCTTTTCATGCTCCTGGTCTTTTTTTTTTTTTTTTTTGCTCCTCGCATTTTTCACACCTCTTCATGCTCCTCGCATTTTTCACATCTTTTCATGCTCGTCGCATTTTTCACACCTTTTCATGCTCCTGGTCCTTTTTTTTTTTTTTTTTTTTTTTTTTTTTTTGCTCCTCGCATTTTTCACACCTCTTCATGCTCCTCGCATTTTTCACATCTTTTCATGCTCGTCGCATTTTTCACACCTTTTCATGCTCCTGGTCCTTTTTTTTTTTTTTTTTTTTTTTTTTTTTTTTGCTCCTCGCATTTTTCGCACCTTTTCATGCTCGTCGCATTTTTCGCACCTTTTCATGCTCGTCGCATTTTTCGCACCTTTTCATGCTCCTGGTCCTTTTTTTTTTTTTTTTTTGCTCCTCGCATTTTTCACACCTTTTCATGCTCCCCGCATTTTTCACACCTTTTCATGCTCCTCGCATTTTTCGCACCTTTTCATGCTCCTGGTCCTTTTTTTTTTTTTTTTTTTTTTTTGCTCCTCGCCTTTTTCACACCTTTTCATTTTTCTGGTCCTTTTTTTTTTTTTTTTTTTTTTTTTCTTTTTTTGCTCCTCGCATTTTTCGCACCTTTTCATGCTCCTCGCATTTTTCGCACATTTTCATGCTCGTCGCATTTTTCGCACCTTTTCATGCTCGTCGCATTTTTCGCACCTTTTCATGCTCCTGGTCCTTTTTTTTTTTTTTTTTGCTCCTCGCATTTTTCACACCTTTTCATGCTCCCCGCATTTTTCACACCTTTTCATGCTCCTGGTCCTTTTTTTTTTTTTTTTTCTCCTCGCATTTTTCACACCTCTTCATGCTCGTCGCATTTTTCACACCTTTTCATGCCCCTGGTCTTTCTTTCTTTCTTTTTTTTTTTTTTTTTTGCTCCTCGCATTTTTCACACCTCTTCATGCTCCTCGCATTTTTCACATCTTTTCATGCTCGTCGCATTTTTCACACCTTTTCATGCTCCTGGTCCTTTTTTTTTTTTTTTTTTTTTTTTTTTTTGCTCCTCGCATTTTTCACACCTCTTCATGCTCCTCGCATTTTTCACATCTTTTCATGCTCGTCGCATTTTTCACACCTTTTCATGCTCCTGGTCCTTTTTTTTTTTTTTTTTTTTTTTTTGCTCCTCGCATTTTTCACACCTTTTCATGCTCCTGGTCCTTTTTTTTTTTTTTTTTTTTTTTTTGCTCTTCGCATTTTTTTCACCTTTTCATGCTCCTGGTCCTTTTTTTTTTTTTTTTTTTTTTTTTTTTTTTTGCTCCTCGCATTTTTCGCACCTTTTCATGCTCCTGGTCCTTTTTTTTTTTTTTTTTTTTTTTTTGCTCCTCGCATTTTTCCCCCCTTTTCATGCTCCTGGTCCTTTTTTTTTTTTTTTTTTTTTTTTTTTTTTTTTTGCTCCTCGCATTTTTCGCACCTTTTCATGCTCCTCGCATTTTTCACACCTTTTCATGCTCCCCGCATTTTTCACACCTTTTCATGCTCCTCGCATTTTTCGCACCTTTTCATGCTCCTGGTCCTTTTTTTTTTTTTTTTTTTTTTTTGCTCCTCGCATTTTTCACACCTTTTCATGCTCCTGGTCCTTTTTTTTTTTTTTTTTTTTTTTTTTTTGCTCCTCGCATTTTTCACACCTTTTCATGCTCCTCGCATTTTTCGCACCTTTTCATGCTCCTGGTCCTTTTTTTTTTTTTTTTTTTTTGCTCCTCGCATTTTTCGCACCTTTTCATGCTCCTCGCATTTTTCGCACCTTTTCATGCTCGTCGCATTTTTCGCACCTTTTCATGCTCGTCGCCTTTTTCGCACCTTTTCATGCTCGTCGCATTTTTCGCACCTTTTCATGCTCCTGGTCTTTTTTTTTTTTTTTTTTGCTCCTCGCATTTTTCACACCTTTTCATGCTCCTGGTCCTTTTTTTTTTTTTTTTTTTTTTTTTTTTTTTTGCTCCTCGCATTTTTCACACCTTTTCATGCTCCTGGTCCTTTTTTTTTTTTTTTTTCTCCTCGCATTTTTCACACCTCTTCATGCTCGTCGCATTTTTCGCACCTTTTCATGCTCCTGGTCCTTTTTTTTTTTTTTTTTGCTCCTCGCATTTTTCACACCTTTTCATGCTCCCCGCATTTTTCACACCTTTTCATGCTCCTCGCATTTTTCGCACCTTTTCATGCTCCTGGTCCTTTTTTTTTTTTTTTTTTTTTTTTTGCTCCTCGCATTTTTCACCCCTTTTCATGCTCCTGGTCCTTTTTTTTTTTTTTTTTTTTTTTTTGCTCCTCGCATTTTTCACACCTTTTCATGCTCCTGGTCCTTTTTTTTTTTTTTTTTTCTCCTCGCATTTTTCCCCCCTCTTCATGCTCGTCGCATTTTTCGCACCTTTTCATGCTCCTGGTCCTTTTTTTTTTTTTTTGCTCCTCGCATTTTTCACACCTTTTCATGCTCCCCGCATTTTTCACACCTTTTCATGCTCCTCGCATTTTTCGCACCTTTTCATGCTCCTGGTCCTTTTTTTTTTTTTTTTTTTTTTTTGCTCCTCGCATTTTTCACACCTTTTCATGCTCCTGGTCCTTTTTTTTTTTTTTTTTCTCCTCGCATTTTTCACACCTCTTCATGCTCCCCGCATTTTTCACACCTTTTCATGCTCCTCGCATTTTTCGCACCTTTTCATGCTCCTGGTTCTTTTTTTTTTTTTTTTTTTTTGCTCCTCGCCTTTTTCGCACCTTTTCATGCTCGTCGCATTTTTCGCACCTTTTCATGCTCCTGGTCCTTTTTTTTTTTTTTTTTTTTTTTTTTTTTTTGCTCCTCGCATTTTTCACGCCTTTTCATGCTCGTCGCATTTTTCGCACATTTTCATGCTCGTCGCATTTTTCGCACCTTTTCATGCTCGTCGCATTTTTCGCACCTTTTCATGCTCGTCGCATTTTTCGCACCTTTTCATGCTCGTCGCATTTTTCGCACCTTTTCATGCTCGTCGCATTTTTCGCACCTTTTCTTGCTCCTGGTCTTTTTTTTTTTTTTTTTTTGCTCCTCGCATTTTTCGCACCTTTTCATGCTCCTGGTCTTTTTTTTTTTTTTTTTTGCTCCTCGCATTTTTCACACCTTTTCTTGCTCCTGGTCTTTTTTTTTTTTTTTGCTCCCCGCATTTTTCACACCTTTTCATGCTCCTCGCATTTTTCACACCTTTTCATGCTCCCCGCATTTTTCACACCTTTTCATGCTCCTCGCATTTTTCGCACCTTTTCATGCTCCTGGTCCTTTTTTTTTTTTTTTTTTTTTTTTGCTCCTCGCATTTTTCACACCTTTTCATGCTCCCCGCATTTTTCACACCTTTTCATGCTCCTCGCATTTTTCGCACCTTTTCATGCTCCTGGTTCTTTTTTTTTTTTTTTTTTTTTGCTCCTCGCCTTTTTCGCACCTTTTCATGCTCGTCGCTTTTTTCGCACCTTTTCATGCTCCTGGTCCTTTTTTTTTTTTTTTTTTTTTTTTTTTTTGCTCCTCGCATTTTTCACGCCTTTTCATGCTCGTCGCATTTTTCGCACATTTTCATGCTCGTCGCATTTTTCGCACCTTTTCATGCTCGTCGCATTTTTCGCACCTTTTCATGCTCGTCGCATTTTTCGCACCTTTTCATGCTCGTCGCATTTTTCGCACCTTTTCATGCTCGTCGCATTTTTCGCACCTTTTCATGCTCCTGGTCCTTTTTTTTTTTTTTTTTTTTTTTTTGCTCCTCGCATTTTTCACACCTTTTCATGCTCCTGGTCCTTTTTTTTTTTTTTTTTTTTTTTTGCTCCTCGCATTTTTCACACCTTTTCATGCTCCTGGTCCTTTTTTTTTTTTTTTTTTTTTTTTTTGCTCCTCGCATTTTTCACACCTTTTCATGCTCCCCGCATTTTTCACACCTTTTCATGCTCCTCGCATTTTTCGCACCTTTTCATGCTCCTGGTTCTTTTTTTTTTTTTTTTTTTTTGCTCCTCGCCTTTTTCGCACCTTTTCATGCTCGTCGCATTTTTCGCACCTTTTCATGCTCCTGGTCTTTTTTTTTTTTTTTTTTGCTCCTCGCATTTTTCACACCTCTTCATGCTCCTCGCATTTTTCACATCTTTTCATGCTCGTCGCATTTTTCACACCTTTTCATGCTCCTGGTCCTTTTTTTTTTTTTTTTTTTTTTTTTTTTTGCTCCTCGCATTTTTCACACCTCTTCATGCTCCTCGCATTTTTCACATCTTTTCATGCTCGTCGCATTTTTCACACCTTTTCATGCTCCTGGTCCTTTTTTTTTTTTTTTTTTTTTTTTTTTTTTTTGCTCCTCGCATTTTTCGCACCTTTTCATGCTCGTCGCATTTTTCGCACCTTTTCATGCTCGTCGCATTTTTCGCACATTTTCATGCTCCTGGTCCTTTTTTTTTTTTTTTTTGCTCCTCGCATTTTTCACACCTTTTCATGCTCCCCGCATTTTTCACACCTTTTCATGCTCCTCGCATTTTTCGCACCTTTTCATGCTCCTGGTCCTTTTTTTTTTTTTTTTTTTTTTTTGCTCCTCGCATTTTTCGCACCTTTTCATGCTCCTGGTCCTTTTTTTTTTTTTTTTTTTTTTTTTGCTCCTCGCATTTTTCACACCTTTTCATGCTCCTGGTCCTTTTTTTTTTTTTTTTTTTTTTTTTTTTTTTTGCTCCTCGCATTTTTCGCACCTTTTCATGCTCCTCGCATTTTTCACACCTTTTCATGCTCCCCGCATTTTTCACACCTTTTCATGCTCCTCGCATTTTTCGCACCTTTTCATGCTCCTGGTCCTTTTTTTTTTTTTTTTTTTTTTTGCTCCTCGCATTTTTCACACCTTTTCATGCTCCTGGTCCTTTTTTTTTTTTTTTTTTTTTTTTTTTTTTTTGCTCCTCGCATTTTTCACACCTTTTCATGCTCCTCGCATTTTTCGCACCTTTTCATGCTCCTGGTCCTTTTTTTTTTTTTTTTTTTTTTGCTCCTCGCATTTTTCGCACCTTTTCATGCTCCTCGCATTTTTCGCACCTTTTCATGCTCGTCGCATTTTTCGCACCTTTTCATGCTCGTCGCCTTTTTCGCACCTTTTCATGCTCGTCGCATTTTTCGCACCTTTTCATGCTCCTGGTCTTTTTTTTTTTTTTTTTTTTGCTCCTCGCATTTTTCACACCTTTTCATGCTCCTGGTCCTTTTTTTTTTTTTTTTTCTCCTCGCATTTTTCACACCTCTTCATGCTCGTCGCATTTTTCGCACCTTTTCATGCTCCTGGTCCTTTTTTTTTTTTTTTTTTGCTCCTCGCATTTTTCACACCTTTTCATGCTCCCCGCATTTTTCACACCTTTTCATGCTCCTCGCATTTTTCGCACCTTTTCATGCTCCTGGTCCTTTTTTTTTTTTTTTTTTTTTTTTGCTCCTCGCATTTTTCACACCTTTTCATGCTCCTCGCATTTTTCGCACCTTTTCATGCTCCTGGTCCTTTTTTTTTTTTTTTTTTTTTTGCTCCTCGCATTTTTCGCACCTTTTCATGCTCCTCGCATTTTTCGCACATTTTCATGCTCGTCGCATTTTTCGCACCTTTTCATGCTCGTCGCATTTTTCGCACCTTTTCATGCTCCTGGTCCTTTTTTTTTTTTTTTTTGCTCCTCGCATTTTTCACACCTTTTCATGCTCCCCGCATTTTTCACACCTTTTCATGCTCCTCGCATTTTTCGCACCTTTTCATGCTCCTGGTCCTTTTTTTTTTTTTTTTTTTTTTTTGCTCCTCGCATTTTTCACACCTTTTCATGCTCCGCGCATTTTTCACACCTTTTCATGCTCCTGGTCCTTTTTTTTTTTTTTTTTTTTTTTTTTTTTTTTGCTCCTCGCATTTTTCACACCTTTTCATGCTCCTGGTCCTTTTTTTTTTTTTTTTTTTTTTTTTTTTTTTTGCTCCTCGCCTTTTTCGCACCTTTTCATGCTCGTCGCATTTTTCGCACCTTTTCATGCTCCTGGTCTTTTTTTTTTTTTTTTTTGCTCCTCGCATTTTTCACACCTCTTCATGCTCCTCGCATTTTTCACATCTTTTCATGCTCGTCGCATTTTTCACACCTTTTCATGCTCCTGGTCCTTTTTTTTTTTTTTTTTTTTTTTTTTTTTTTGCTCCTCGCATTTTTCACACCTCTTCATGCTCCTCGCATTTTTCACATCTTTTCATGCTCGTCGCATTTTTCACACCTTTTCATGCTCCTGGTCCTTTTTTTTTTTTTTTTTTTTTTTTTTTTTTTTGCTCCTCGCATTTTTCGCACCTTTTCATGCTCGTCGCATTTTTCGCACCTTTTCATGCTCGTCGCATTTTTCGCACCTTTTCATGCTCCTGGTCCTTTTTTTTTTTTTTTTTTGCTCCTCGCATTTTTCACACCTTTTCATGCTCCCCGCATTTTTCACACCTTTTCATGCTCCTCGCATTTTTCGCACCTTTTCATGCTCCTGGTCCTTTTTTTTTTTTTTTTTTTTTTTTTGCTCCTCGCATTTTTCACACCTTTTCATGCTCCTGGTCCTTTTTTTTTTTTTTTTTTTTTTTTTTTTTTTTTGCTCCTCGCATTTTTCGCACCTTTTCATGCTCCTCGCATTTTTCGCACATTTTCATGCTCGTCGCATTTTTCGCACCTTTTCATGCTCGTCGCATTTTTCGCACCTTTTCATGCTCCTGGTCCTTTTTTTTTTTTTTTTTTGCTCCTCGCATTTTTCACACCTTTTCATGCTCCCCGCATTTTTCACACCTTTTCATGCTCCTGGTCCTTTTTTTTTTTTTTTTTCTCCTCGCATTTTTCACACCTCTTCATGCTCGTCGCATTTTTCACACCTTTTCATGCCCCTGGTCTTTCTTTCTTTCTTTTTTTTTTTTTTTTTGCTCCTCGCATTTTTCACACCTCTTCATGCTCCTCGCATTTTTCACATCTTTTCATGCTCGTCGCATTTTTCACACCTTTTCATGCTCCTGGTCCTTTTTTTTTTTTTTTTTTTTTTTTTTTTTTGCTCCTCGCATTTTTCACACCTCTTCATGCTCCTCGCATTTTTCACATCTTTTCATGCTCGTCGCATTTTTCACACCTTTTCATGCTCCTGGTCCTTTTTTTTTTTTTTTTTTTTTTTTTTTTTTGCTCCTCGCATTTTTCACACCTTTTCATGCTCGTCGCATTTTTCGCACCTTTTCATGCTCGTCGCATTTTTCGCACCTTTTCATGCTCGTCGCATTTTTCGCACCTTTTCATGCTCGTCGCATTTTTCGCACCTTTTCATGCTCGTCGCATTTTTCGCACGTTTTCATGCTCGTCGCATTTTTCGCACCTTTTCATGCTCGTCGCATTTTTCGCACCTTTTCATGCTCGTCGCATTTTTCGCACCTTTTCATGCTCGTCGCATTTTTCGCACCTTTTCATGCTCCTGGTCCTTTTTTTTTTTTTTTTTTTTTTTTTTTTTTTTTGCTCCTCAAATTTTTCACACCTTTTCATGCTCCTCGCATTTTTCGCACCTTTTCATGCTCCTGGTTCTTTTTTTTTTTTTTTTTTTTTGCTCCTCGCCTTTTTCGCACCTTTTCATGCTCGTCGCATTTTTCGCACCTTTTCATGCTCCTGGTCCTTTTTTTTTTTTTTTTTTTTTTTTTGCTCCTCGCTTTTTTCACACCTTTTCATGCTCCTGGTCCTTTTTTTTTTTTTTTTTTTTTTTTTTGCTCCTCGCATTTTTCACACCTTTTCATGCTCCCCGCATTTTTCACACCTTTTCATGCTCCTCGCATTTTTCGCACCTTTTCATGCTCCTGGTTCTTTTTTTTTTTTTTTTTTTTTGCTCCTCGCCTTTTTCGCACCTTTTCATGCTCGTCGCATTTTTCGCACCTTTTCATGCTCCTGGTCTTTTTTTTTTTTTTTTTTGCTCCTCGCATTTTTCACACCTCTTCATGCTCCTCGCATTTTTCACATCTTTTCATGCTCGTCGCATTTTTCACACCTTTTCATGCTCCTGGTCCTTTTTTTTTTTTTTTTTTTTTTTTTTTTTTGCTCCTCGCATTTTTCACACCTCTTCATGCTCCTCGCATTTTTCACATCTTTTCATGCTCGTCGCATTTTTCACACCTTTTCATGCTCCTGGTCCTTTTTTTTTTTTTTTTTTTTTTTTTTTTTTTTGCTCCTCGCATTTTTCGCACCTTTTCATGCTCGTCGCATTTTTCGCACCTTTTCATGCTCGTCGCATTTTTCGCACATTTTCATGCTCCTGGTCCTTTTTTTTTTTTTTTTTTGCTCCTCGCATTTTTCACACCTTTTCATGCTCCCCGCATTTTTCACACCTTTTCATGCTCCTCGCATTTTTCGCACCTTTTCATGCTCCTGGTCCTTTTTTTTTTTTTTTTTTTTTTTTGCTCCTCGCATTTTTCGCACCTTTTCATGCTCCTGGTCCTTTTTTTTTTTTTTTTTTTTTTTTGCTCCTCGCATTTTTCACACCTTTTCATGCTCCTGGTCCTTTTTTTTTTTTTTTTTTTTTTTTTTTTTTTTGCTCCTCGCATTTTTCGCACCTTTTCATGCTCCTCGCATTTTTCACACCTTTTCATGCTCCCCGCATTTTTCACACCTTTTCATGCTCCTCGCATTTTTCGCACCTTTTCATGCTCCTGGTCCTTTTTTTTTTTTTTTTTTTTTTTTGCTCCTCGCATTTTTCACACCTTTTCATGCTCCTGGTCCTTTTTTTTTTTTTTTTTTTTTTTTTTTTTTTTGCTCCTCGCATTTTTCACACCTTTTCATGCTCCTCGCATTTTTCGCACCTTTTCATGCTCCTGGTCCTTTTTTTTTTTTTTTTTTTTTGCTCCTCGCATTTTTCGCACCTTTTCATGCTCCTCGCATTTTTCGCACCTTTTCATGCTCGTCGCATTTTTCGCACCTTTTCATGCTCGTCGCCTTTTTCGCACCTTTTCATGCTCGTCGCATTTTTCGCACCTTTTCATGCTCCTGGTCTTTTTTTTTTTTTTTTTTTGCTCCTCGCATTTTTCACACCTTTTCATGCTCCTGGTCCTTTTTTTTTTTTTTTTTCTCC
>NW_025316745.1:80000-125000 GCF_910594005.1 Cervus elaphus
TTTTTTTTGCTCCTCGCATTTTTCGCACCTTTTCATGCTCCTGGTCCTTTTTTTTTTTTTTTTTTTTTTTTGCTCCTCGCATTTTTCACACCTTTTCATGCTCCTGGTCCTTTTTTTTTTTTTTTTTTTTTTTTTTTTTTTTGCTCCTCGCATTTTTCGCACCTTTTCATGCTCCTCGCATTTTTCACACCTTTTCATGCTCCCCGCATTTTTCACACCTTTTCATGCTCCTCGCATTTTTCGCACCTTTTCATGCTCCTGGTCCTTTTTTTTTTTTTTTTTTTTTTTTGCTCCTCGCATTTTTCACACCTTTTCATGCTCCTGGTCCTTTTTTTTTTTTTTTTTTTTTTTGCTCCTCGCATTTTTCACACCTTTTCATGCTCCTCGCATTTTTCGCACCTTTTCATGCTCCTGGTCCTTTTTTTTTTTTTTTTTTTTTTGCTCCTCGCATTTTTCGCACCTTTTCATGCTCCTCGCATTTTTCGCACCTTTTCATGCTCGTCGCATTTTTCGCACCTTTTCATGCTCGTCGCCTTTTTCGCACCTTTTCATGCTCGTCGCATTTTTCGCACCTTTTCATGCTCCTGGTCTTTTTTTTTTTTTTTTTTTTGCTCCTCGCATTTTTCACACCTTTTCATGCTCCTGGTCCTTTTTTTTTTTTTTTTTTCTCCTCGCATTTTTCACACCTCTTCATGCTCGTCGCATTTTTCGCACCTTTTCTTGCTCCTGGTCCTTTTTTTTTTTTTTTTTTGCTCCTCGCATTTTTCACACCTTTTCATGCTCCCCGCATTTTTCACACCTTTTCATGCTCCTCGCATTTTTCGCACCTTTTCATGCTCCTGGTCCTTTTTTTTTTTTTTTTTTTTTTTTGCTCCTCGCATTTTTCACACCTTTTCATGCTCCTCGCATTTTTCGCACCTTTTCATGCTCCTGGTCCTTTTTTTTTTTTTTTTTTTTTTTGCTCCTCGCATTTTTCGCACCTTTTCATGCTCCTCGCATTTTTCGCACATTTTCATGCTCGTCGCATTTTTCGCACCTTTTCATGCTCGTCGCATTTTTCGCACCTTTTCATGCTCCTGGTCCTTTTTTTTTTTTTTTTTGCTCCTCGCATTTTTCACACCTTTTCATGCTCCCCGCATTTTTCACACCTTTTCATGCTCCTCGCATTTTTCGCACCTTTTCATGCTCCTGGTCCTTTTTTTTTTTTTTTTTTTTTTTTTGCTCCTCGCATTTTTCACACCTTTTCATGCTCCGCGCATTTTTCACACCTTTTCATGCTCCTGGTCCTTTTTTTTTTTTTTTTTTTTTTTTTTTTTTTTGCTCCTCGCATTTTTCACACCTTTTCATGCTCCTGGTCCTTTTTTTTTTTTTTTTTTTTTTTTTTTTTTTTGCTCCTCGCCTTTTTCGCACCTTTTCATGCTCGTCGCATTTTTCGCACCTTTTCATGCTCCTGGTCTTTTTTTTTTTTTTTTTTTGCTCCTCGCATTTTTCACACCTCTTCATGCTCCTCGCATTTTTCACATCTTTTCATGCTCGTCGCATTTTTCACACCTTTTCATGCTCCTGGTCCTTTTTTTTTTTTTTTTTTTTTTTTTTTTTTTGCTCCTCGCATTTTTCACACCTCTTCATGCTCCTCGCATTTTTCACATCTTTTCATGCTCGTCGCATTTTTCACACCTTTTCATGCTCCTGGTCCTTTTTTTTTTTTTTTTTTTTTTTTTTTTTTTGCTCCTCGCATTTTTCGCACCTTTTCATGCTCGTCGCATTTTTCGCACCTTTTCATGCTCGTCGCATTTTTCGCACCTTTTCATGCTCCTGGTCCTTTTTTTTTTTTTTTTTGCTCCTCGCATTTTTCACACCTTTTCATGCTCCCCGCATTTTTCACACCTTTTCATGCTCCTCGCATTTTTCGCACCTTTTCATGCTCCTGGTCCTTTTTTTTTTTTTTTTTTTTTTTTGCTCCTCGCATTTTTCACACCTTTTCATGCTCCTGGTCCTTTTTTTTTTTTTTTTTTTTTTTTTTTTTTTTTGCTCCTCGCATTTTTCGCACCTTTTCATGCTCCTCGCATTTTTCGCACATTTTCATGCTCGTCGCATTTTTCGCACCTTTTCATGCTCGTCGCATTTTTCGCACCTTTTCATGCTCCTGGTCCTTTTTTTTTTTTTTTTTTGCTCCTCGCATTTTTCACACCTTTTCATGCTCCCCGCATTTTTCACACCTTTTCATGCTCCTGGTCCTTTTTTTTTTTTTTTTTCTCCTCGCATTTTTCACACCTCTTCATGCTCGTCGCATTTTTCACACCTTTTCATGCCCCTGGTCTTTCTTTCTTTCTTTTTTTTTTTTTTTTTGCTCCTCGCATTTTTCACACCTCTTCATGCTCCTCGCATTTTTCACATCTTTTCATGCTCGTCGCATTTTTCACACCTTTTCATGCTCCTGGTCCTTTTTTTTTTTTTTTTTTTTTTTTTTTTTTGCTCCTCGCATTTTTCACACCTCTTCATGCTCCTCGCATTTTTCACATCTTTTCATGCTCGTCGCATTTTTCACACCTTTTCATGCTCCTGGTCCTTTTTTTTTTTTTTTTTTTTTTTTTTTTTTGCTCCTCGCATTTTTCACACCTTTTCATGCTCGTCGCATTTTTCGCACCTTTTCATGCTCGTCGCATTTTTCGCACCTTTTCATGCTCGTCGCATTTTTCGCACCTTTTCATGCTCGTCGCATTTTTCGCACCTTTTCATGCTCGTCGCATTTTTCGCACGTTTTCATGCTCGTCGCATTTTTCGCACCTTTTCATGCTCGTCGCATTTTTCGCACCTTTTCATGCTCGTCGCATTTTTCGCACCTTTTCATGCTCGTCGCATTTTTCGCACCTTTTCATGCTCCTGGTCCTTTTTTTTTTTTTTTTTTTTTTTTTTTTTTTTTGCTCCTCAAATTTTTCACACCTTTTCATGCTCCTCGCATTTTTCGCACCTTTTCATGCTCCTGGTTCTTTTTTTTTTTTTTTTTTTTTTGCTCCTCGCCTTTTTCGCACCTTTTCATGCTCGTCGCATTTTTCGCACCTTTTCATGCTCCTGGTCTTTTTTTTTTTTTTTTTTTGCTCCTCGCATTTTTCACACCTCTTCATGCTCCTCGCATTTTTCACATCTTTTCATGCTCGTCGCATTTTTCACACCTTTTCATGCTCCTGGTCCTTTTTTTTTTTTTTTTTTTTTTTTTTTTTTTGCTCCTCGCATTTTTCACACCTCTTCATGCTCGTCGCATTTTTCACATCTTTTCATGCTCGTCGCATTTTTCACACCTTTTCATGCTCCTGGTCCTTTTTTTTTTTTTTTTTTTTTTTTTTTTTTTTGCTCCTCGCATTTTTCGCACCTTTTCATGCTCCTGGTCCTTTTTTTTTTTTTTTTTTTTTTTTTTTTTTTTTGCTCCTCGCATTTTTCGCACCTTTTCATGCTCCTCGCATTTTTCGCACATTTTCATGCTCGTCGCATTTTTCGCACCTTTTCATGCTCGTCGCATTTTTCGCACCTTTTCATGCTCCTGGTCCTTTTTTTTTTTTTTTTTTGCTCCTCGCATTTTTCACACCTTTTCATGCTCCCCGCATTTTTCACACCTTTTCATGCTCCTGGTCCTTTTTTTTTTTTTTTTTTCTCCTCGCATTTTTCACACCTCTTCATGCTCGTCGCATTTTTCACACCTTTTCATGCCCCTGGTCTTTCTTTCTTTCTTTTTTTTTTTTTTTTTGCTCCTCGCATTTTTCACACCTCTTCATGCTCCTCGCATTTTTCACATCTTTTCATGCTCGTCGCATTTTTCACACCTTTTCATGCTCCTGGTCCTTTTTTTTTTTTTTTTTTTTTTTTTTTTTTGCTCCTCGCATTTTTCACACCTTTTCATGCTCGTCGCATTTTTCGCACCTTTTCATGCTCGTCGCATTTTTCGCACCTTTTCATGCTCGTCGCATTTTTCGCACCTTTTCATGCTCGTCGCATTTTTCGCACCTTTTCATGCTCGTCGCATTTTTCGCACGTTTTCATGCTCGTCGCATTTTTCGCACCTTTTCATGCTCGTCGCATTTTTCGCACCTTTTCATGCTCGTCGCATTTTTCGCACCTTTTCATGCTCGTCGCATTTTTCGCACCTTTTCATGCTCCTGGTCCTTTTTTTTTTTTTTTTTTTTTTTTTTTTTTTTTGCTCCTCAAATTTTTCACACCTTTTCATGCTCCTCGCATTTTTCGCACCTTTTCATGCTCCTGGTTCTTTTTTTTTTTTTTTTTTTTTGCTCCTCGCCTTTTTCGCACCTTTTCATGCTCGTCGCATTTTTCGCACCTTTTCATGCTCCTGGTCTTTTTTTTTTTTTTTTTTGCTCCTCGCATTTTTCACACCTCTTCATGCTCCTCGCATTTTTCACATCTTTTCATGCTCGTCGCATTTTTCACACCTTTTCATGCTCCTGGTCCTTTTTTTTTTTTTTTTTTTTTTTTTTTTTTGCTCCTCGCATTTTTCACACCTCTTCATGCTCCTCGCATTTTTCACATCTTTTCATGCTCGTCGCATTTTTCACACCTTTTCATGCTCCTGGTCCTTTTTTTTTTTTTTTTTTTTTTTTTTTTTTTTGCTCCTCGCATTTTTCGCACCTTTTCATGCTCGTCGCATTTTTCGCACCTTTTCATGCTCGTCGCATTTTTCGCACCTTTTCATGCTCCTGGTCCTTTTTTTTTTTTTTTTTTGCTCCTCGCATTTTTCACACCTTTTCATGCTCCCCGCATTTTTCACACCTTTTCATGCTCCTCGCATTTTTCGCACCTTTTCATGCTCCTGGTCCTTTTTTTTTTTTTTTTTTTTTTTTTGCTCCTCGCATTTTTCACACCTTTTCATGCTCCTGGTCCTTTTTTTTTTTTTTTTTTTTTTTTTTTTTTTTGCTCCTCGCATTTTTCGCACCTTTTCATGCTCCTGGTCCTTTTTTTTTTTTTTTTTTTTTTTTTGCTCCTCGCATTTTTCACACCTTTTCATGCTCCTGGTCCTTTTTTTTTTTTTTTTTTTTTTTTTTTTTTTTGCTCCTCGCATTTTTCGCACCTTTTCATGCTCCTCGCATTTTTCACACCTTTTCATGCTCCCCGCATTTTTCACACCTTTTCATGCTCCTCGCATTTTTCGCACCTTTTCATGCTCCTGGTCCTTTTTTTTTTTTTTTTTTTTTTTGCTCCCCGCATTTTTCACACCTTTTCATGCTCCTCGCATTTTTCACACCTTTTCATGCTCCCCGCATTTTTCACACCTTTTCATGCTCCTCGCATTTTTCGCACCTTTTCATGCTCCTGGTCCTTTTTTTTTTTTTTTTTTTTTTTTTTTTTTTTTTTTTTGCTCCTCGCATTTTTCACACCTTTTCATGCTCCCCGCATTTTTCACACCTTTTCATGCTCCTCGCATTTTTCGCACCTTTTCATGCTCCTGGTTCTTTTTTTTTTTTTTTTTTTTTTGCTCCTCGCCTTTTTCGCACCTTTTCATGCTCGTCGCATTTTTCGCACCTTTTCATGCTCCTGGTCTTTTTTTTTTTTTTTTTTGCTCCTCGCATTTTTCACACCTCTTCATGCTCCTCGCATTTTTCACATCTTTTCATGCTCGTCGCATTTTTCACACCTTTTCATGCTCCTGGTCCTTTTTTTTTTTTTTTTTTTTTTTTTTTTGCTCCTCGCATTTTTCACACCTCTTCATGCTCCTCGCATTTTTCACATCTTTTCATGCTCGTCGCATTTTTCACACCTTTTCATGCTCCTGGTCCTTTTTTTTTTTTTTTTTTTTTTTTTTTTTTTTTGCTCCTCGCATTTTTCGCACCTTTTCATGCTCGTCGCATTTTTCGCACCTTTTCATGCTCGTCGCATTTTTCGCACCTTTTCATGCTCCTGGTCCTTTTTTTTTTTTTTTTTTGCTCCTCGCATTTTTCACACCTTTTCATGCTCCCCGCATTTTTCACACCTTTTCATGCTCCTCGCATTTTTCGCACCTTTTCATGCTCCTGGTCCTTTTTTTTTTTTTTTTTTTTTTTTTGCTCCTCGCATTTTTCACACCTTTTCATGCTCCTGGTCCTTTTTTTTTTTTTTTTTTTTTTTTTTTTTTTGCTCCTCGCATTTTTCACACCTTTTCATGCTCCCCGCTTTTTTCACACCTTTTCATGCTCCTCGCATTTTTCGCACCTTTTCATGCTCCTGGTTCTTTTTTTTTTTTTTTTTTTTTTGCTCCTCGCCTTTTTCGCACCTTTTCATGCTCGTCGCATTTTTCGCACCTTTTCATGCTCCTGGTCTTTTTTTTTTTTTTTTTTGCTCCTTGCATTTTTCACACCTCTTCATGCTCCTCGCATTTTTCACATCTTTTCATGCTCGTCGCATTTTTCACACCTTTTCATGCTCCTGGTCCTTTTTTTTTTTTTTTTTTTTTTTTGCTCCTCGCATTTTTTACACCTTTTCATGCTCCTGGTCCTTTTTTTTTTTTTTTTTTTTTTTTTTTTTTTTGCTCCTCGCATTTTTCGCACCTTTTCATGCTCCTGGTCCTTTTTTTTTTTTTTTTTTTTTTTTTGCTCCTCGCATTTTTCACACCTTTTCATGCTCCTGGTCCTTTTTTTTTTTTTTTTTTTTTTTTTTTTTTTTGCTCCTCGCATTTTTCGCACCTTTTCATGCTCCCCGCATTTTTCACACCTTTTCATGCTCCTCGCATTTTTCGCACCTTTTCATGCTCCTGGTCCTTTTTTTTTTTTTTTTTTTTTTTTTGCTCCTCGCATTTTTCACACCTCTTCATGCTCGTCGCATTTTTCGCACCTTTTCATGCTCCTGGTCCTTTTTTTTTTTTTTTTTGCTCCTCGCATTTTTCACACCTTTTCATGCTCCCCGCATTTTTCACACCTTTTCATGCTCCTCGCATTTTTCGCACCTTTTCATGCTCCTGGTCCTTTTTTTTTTTTTTTTTTTTTTTTGCTCCTCGCATTTTTCACACCTTTTCATGCTCCTGGTCCTTTTTTTTTTTTTTTTTTTTTTTTTTTTTTTTTGCTCCTCGCATTTTTCACACCTTTTCATGCTCCTGGTCCTTTTTTTTTTTTTTTTTCTCCTCGCATTTTTCACACCTCTTCATGCTCGTCGCATTTTTCGCACCTTTTCATGCTCCTGGTCCTTTTTTTTTTTTTTTTTTGCTCCTCGCATTTTTCACACCTTTTCATGCTCCCCGCATTTTTCACACCTTTTCATGCTCCTCGCATTTTTCGCACCTTTTCATGCTCCTGGTCCTTTTTTTTTTTTTTTTTTTTTTTTTGCTCCTCGCCTTTTTCGCACCTTTTCATGCTCGTCGCATTTTTCGCACCTTTTCATGCTCCTGGTCTTTTTTTTTTTTTTTTTTGCTCCTCGCATTTTTCACACCTCTTCATGCTCCTCGCATTTTTCACATCTTTTCATGCTCGTCGCATTTTTCACACCTTTTCATGCTCCTGGTCCTTTTTTTTTTTTTTTTTTTTTTTTTTTTTTGCTCCTCGCATTTTTCACACCTCTTCATGCTCCTCGCATTTTTCACATCTTTTCATGCTCGTCGCATTTTTCACACCTTTTCATGCTCCTGGTCCTTTTTTTTTTTTTTTTTTTTTTTTTTTTTTTTGCTCCTCGCATTTTTCGCACCTTTTCATGCTCCTGGTCCTTTTTTTTTTTTTTTTTTTTTTTTTTTTTTTTTGCTCCTCGCATTTTTCGCACCTTTTCATGCTCCTCGCATTTTTCGCACATTTTCATGCTCGTCGCATTTTTCGCACCTTTTCATGCTCGTCGCATTTTTCGCACCTTTTCATGCTCCTGGTCCTTTTTTTTTTTTTTTTTGCTCCTCGCATTTTTCACACCTTTTCATGCTCCCCGCATTTTTCACACCTTTTCATGCTCCTGGTCCTTTTTTTTTTTTTTTTTTCTCCTCGCATTTTTCACACCTCTTCATGCTCGTCGCATTTTTCACACCTTTTCATGCCCCTGGTCTTTCTTTCTTTCTTTTTTTTTTTTTTTTTGCTCCTCGCATTTTTCACACCTCTTCATGCTCCTCGCATTTTTCACATCTTTTCATGCTCGTCGCATTTTTCACACCTTTTCATGCTCCTGGTCCTTTTTTTTTTTTTTTTTTTTTTTTTTTTTTGCTCCTCGCATTTTTCACACCTCTTCATGCTCCTCGCATTTTTCACATCTTTTCATGCTCGTCGCATTTTTCACACCTTTTCATGCTCCTGGTCCTTTTTTTTTTTTTTTTTTTTTTTTTTTTTTGCTCCTCGCATTTTTCACACCTTTTCATGCTCGTCGCATTTTTCGCACCTTTTCATGCTCGTCGCATTTTTCGCACCTTTTCATGCTCGTCGCATTTTTCGCACCTTTTCATGCTCGTCGCATTTTTCGCACCTTTTCATGCTCGTCGCATTTTTCGCACGTTTTCATGCTCGTCGCATTTTTCGCACCTTTTCATGCTCGTCGCATTTTTCGCACCTTTTCATGCTCGTCGCATTTTTCGCACCTTTTCATGCTCGTCGCATTTTTCGCACCTTTTCATGCTCCTGGTCCTTTTTTTTTTTTTTTTTTTTTTTTTTTTTTTTTGCTCCTCAAATTTTTCACACCTTTTCATGCTCCTCGCATTTTTCGCACCTTTTCATGCTCCTGGTTCTTTTTTTTTTTTTTTTTTTTTTGCTCCTCGCCTTTTTCGCACCTTTTCATGCTCGTCGCATTTTTCGCACCTTTTCATGCTCCTGGTCTTTTTTTTTTTTTTTTTTGCTCCTCGCATTTTTCACACCTCTTCATGCTCCTCGCATTTTTCACATCTTTTCATGCTCGTCGCATTTTTCACACCTTTTCATGCTCCTGGTCCTTTTTTTTTTTTTTTTTTTTTTTTTTTTTTTGCTCCTCGCATTTTTCACACCTCTTCATGCTCCTCGCATTTTTCACATCTTTTCATGCTCGTCGCATTTTTCACACCTTTTCATGCTCCTGGTCCTTTTTTTTTTTTTTTTTTTTTTTTTTTTTTTTGCTCCTCGCATTTTTCGCACCTTTTCATGCTCGTCGCATTTTTCGCACCTTTTCATGCTCGTCGCATTTTTCGCACCTTTTCATGCTCCTGGTCCTTTTTTTTTTTTTTTTTGCTCCTCGCATTTTTCACACCTTTTCATGCTCCCCGCATTTTTCACACCTTTTCATGCTCCTCGCATTTTTCGCACCTTTTCATGCTCCTGGTCCTTTTTTTTTTTTTTTTTTTTTTTTGCTCCTCGCATTTTTCACACCTTTTCATGCTCCTGGTCCTTTTTTTTTTTTTTTTTTTTTTTTTTTTTTTGCTCCTCGCATTTTTCGCACCTTTTCATGCTCCTGGTCCTTTTTTTTTTTTTTTTTTTTTTTTTGCTCCTCGCATTTTTCACACCTTTTCATGTTCCTGGTCTTTTTTTTTTTTTTTTTTTTTTGCTCCTCGCATTTTTCGCACCTTTTCATGCTCCTCGCATTTTTCACACCTTTTCATGCTCCCCGCATTTTTCACACCTTTTCATGCTCCTCGCATTTTTCGCACCTTTTCATGCTCCTGGTCCTTTTTTTTTTTTTTTTTTTTTTTGCTCCCCGCATTTTTCACACCTTTTCATGCTCCTCGCATTTTTCACACCTTTTCATGCTCCCCGCATTTTTCACACCTTTTCATGCTCCTCGCATTTTTCGCACCTTTTCATGCTCCTGGTCCTTTTTTTTTTTTTTTTTTTTTTTTTGCTCCTCGCATTTTTCTCCCCTTTTCTTTCTCCTGGTCCTTTTTTTTTTTTTTTTTTTTTTTTTTTTTTTTTTTTTTGCTCCTCGCATTTTTCACACCTTTTCATGCTCCCCGCATTTTTCACACCTTTTCATGCTCCTCGCATTTTTCGCACCTTTTCATGCTCCTGGTTCTTTTTTTTTTTTTTTTTTTTTGCTCCTCGCCTTTTTCGCACCTTTTCATGCTCGTCGCATTTTTCGCACCTTTTCATGCTCCTGGTCTTTTTTTTTTTTTTTTTTGCTCCTCGCATTTTTCACACCTCTTCATGCTCCTCGCATTTTTCACATCTTTTCATGCTCGTCGCATTTTTCACACCTTTTCATGCTCCTGGTCCTTTTTTTTTTTTTTTTTTTTTTTTTTTTTGCTCCTCGCATTTTTCACACCTCTTCATGCTCCTCGCATTTTTCACATCTTTTCATGCTCGTCGCATTTTTCACACCTTTTCATGCTCCTGGTCCTTTTTTTTTTTTTTTTTTTTTTTTTTTTTTTTGCTCCTCGCATTTTTCGCACCTTTTCATGCTCGTCGCATTTTTCGCACCTTTTCATGCTCGTCGCATTTTTCGCACCTTTTCATGCTCCTGGTCCTTTTTTTTTTTTTTTTTGCTCCTCGCATTTTTCACACCTTTTCATGCTCCCCGCATTTTTCACACCTTTTCATGCTCCTCGCATTTTTCGCACCTTTTCATGCTCCTGGTCCTTTTTTTTTTTTTTTTTTTTTTTTGCTCCTCGCATTTTTCACACCTTTTCATGCTCCTGGTCCTTTTTTTTTTTTTTTTTTTTTTTTTTTTTTTGCTCCTCGCATTTTTCACACCTTTTCATGCTCCCCGCATTTTTCACACCTTTTCATGCTCCTCGCATTTTTCGCACCTTTTCATGCTCCTGGTTCTTTTTTTTTTTTTTTTTTTTTGCTCCTCGCCTTTTTCGCACCTTTTCATGCTCGTCGCATTTTTCGCACCTTTTCATGCTCCTGGTCTTTTTTTTTTTTTTTTTTGCTCCTTGCATTTTTCACACCTCTTCATGCTCCTCGCATTTTTCACATCTTTTCATGCTCGTCGCATTTTTCACACCTTTTCATGCTCCTGGTCCTTTTTTTTTTTTTTTTTTTTTTTTGCTCCTCGCATTTTTCACACCTTTTCATGCTCCTGGTCCTTTTTTTTTTTTTTTTTTTTTTTTTTTTTTTTGCTCCTCGCATTTTTCGCACCTTTTCATGCTCCTGGTCCTTTTTTTTTTTTTTTTTTTTTTTTGCTCCTCGCATTTTTCACACCTTTTCATGCTCCTGGTCCTTTTTTTTTTTTTTTTTTTTTTTTTTTTTTTTGCTCCTCGCATTTTTCGCACCTTTTCATGCTCCTCGCATTTTTCACACCTTTTCATGCTCCCCGCATTTTTCACACCTTTTCATGCTCCTCGCATTTTTCGCACCTTTTCATGCTCCTGGTCCTTTTTTTTTTTTTTTTTTTTTTTTGCTCCTCGCATTTTTCACACCTTTTCATGCTCCTGGTCCTTTTTTTTTTTTTTTTTTTTTTTTTTTTTTTTGCTCCTCGCATTTTTCACACCTTTTCATGCTCCTCGCATTTTTCGCACCTTTTCATGCTCCTGGTCCTTTTTTTTTTTTTTTTTTTTGCTCCTCGCATTTTTCGCACCTTTTCATGCTCCTCGCATTTTTCGCACCTTTTCATGCTCGTCGCATTTTTCGCACCTTTTCATGCTCCTGGTCCTTTTTTTTTTTTTTTTTTTTTTTGCTCCTCGCATTTTTCACACCTTTTCATGCTCCTGGTCCTTTTTTTTTTTTTTTTTTTTTTTTTTTTTTTTTGCTCCTCGCATTTTTCACACCTTTTCATGCTCCTGGTCCTTTTTTTTTTTTTTTTTCTCCTCGCATTTTTCACACCTCTTCATGCTCGTCGCATTTTTCGCACCTTTTCATGCTCCTGGTCCTTTTTTTTTTTTTTTTTGCTCCTCGCATTTTTCACACCTTTTCATGCTCCCCGCATTTTTCACACCTTTTCATGCTCCTCGCATTTTTCGCACCTTTTCATGCTCCTGGTCCTTTTTTTTTTTTTTTTTTTTTTTTTGCTCCTCGCATTTTTCACACCTTTTCATGCTCCTGGTCCTTTTTTTTTTTTTTTTTTTTTTTTTTTTTTTTTGCTCCTCGCATTTTTCACACCTTTTCATGCTCCTGGTCCTTTTTTTTTTTTTTTTTCTCCTCGCATTTTTCACACCTCTTCATGCTCGTCGCATTTTTCGCACCTTTTCATGCTCCTGGTCCTTTTTTTTTTTTTTTTTGCTCCTCGCATTTTTCACACCTTTTCATGCTCCCCGCATTTTTCACACCTTTTCATGCTCCTCGCATTTTTCGCACCTTTTCATGCTCCTGGTCCTTTTTTTTTTTTTTTTTTTTTTTTTGCTCCTCGCCTTTTTCGCACCTTTTCATGCTCGTCGCATTTTTCGCACCTTTTCATGCTCCTGGTCTTTTTTTTTTTTTTTTTTGCTCCTCGCATTTTTCACACCTCTTCATGCTCCTCGCATTTTTCACATCTTTTCATGCTCGTCGCATTTTTCACACCTTTTCATGCTCCTGGTCCTTTTTTTTTTTTTTTTTTTTTTTTTTTTTTTGCTCCTCGCATTTTTCACACCTCTTCATGCTCCTCGCATTTTTCACATCTTTTCATGCTCGTCGCATTTTTCACACCTTTTCATGCTCCTGGTCCTTTTTTTTTTTTTTTTTTTTTTTTTTTTTTTTGCTCCTCGCATTTTTCGCACCTTTTCATGCTCGTCGCATTTTTCGCACCTTTTCATGCTCGTCGCATTTTTCGCACCTTTTCATGCTCCTGGTCCTTTTTTTTTTTTTTTTTGCTCCTCGCATTTTTCACACCTTTTCATGCTCCCCGCATTTTTCACACCTTTTCATGCTCCTCGCATTTTTCGCACCTTTTCATGCTCCTGGTCCTTTTTTTTTTTTTTTTTTTTTTTTGCTCCTCGCATTTTTCACACCTTTTCATGCTCCTGGTCCTTTTTTTTTTTTTTTTTTTTTTTTTTTTTTTTTGCTCCTCGCATTTTTCGCACCTTTTCATGCTCCTCGCATTTTTCACACCTTTTCATGCTCCCCGCATTTTTCACACCTTTTCATGCTCCTCGCATTTTTCGCACCTTTTCATGCTCCTGGTCCTTTTTTTTTTTTTTTTTTTTTTTGCTCCTCGCATTTTTCACACCTTTTCATGCTCCTGGTCCTTTTTTTTTTTTTTTTTTTTTTTTTTTTGCTCCTCGCATTTTTCACACCTTTTCATGCTCCTCGCATTTTTCGCACCTTTTCATGCTCCTGGTCCTTTTTTTTTTTTTTTTTTTTTGCTCCTCGCATTTTTCGCACCTTTTCATGCTCCTCGCATTTTTCGCACCTTTTCATGCTCGTCGCATTTTTCGCACCTTTTCATGCTCGTCGCCTTTTTCGCACCTTTTCATGCTCGTCGCATTTTTCGCACCTTTTCATGCTCCTGGTCTTTTTTTTTTTTTTTTTTGCTCCTCGCATTTTTCACACCTTTTCATGCTCCTGGTCCTTTTTTTTTTTTTTTTTTTTTTTTTTTTTTTTGCTCCTCGCATTTTTCACACCTTTTCATGCTCCTGGTCCTTTTTTTTTTTTTTTTTCTCCTCGCATTTTTCACACCTCTTCATGCTCGTCGCATTTTTCGCACCTTTTCATGCTCCTGGTCCTTTTTTTTTTTTTTTTTTGCTCCTCGCATTTTTCACACCTTTTCATGCTCCCCGCATTTTTCACACCTTTTCATGCTCCTCGCATTTTTCGCACCTTTTCATGCTCCTGGTCCTTTTTTTTTTTTTTTTTTTTTTTTGCTCCTCGCATTTTTCACACCTTTTCATGCTCCTGGTCCTTTTTTTTTTTTTTTTTTTTTTTTTTTTTTTTTGCTCCTCGCATTTTTCACACCTTTTCATGCTCCTGGTCCTTTTTTTTTTTTTTTTTTCTCCTCGCATTTTTCACACCTCTTCATGCTCGTCGCATTTTTCGCACCTTTTCATGCTCCTGGTCCTTTTTTTTTTTTTTTTTGCTCCTCGCATTTTTCACACCTTTTCATGCTCCCCGCATTTTTCACACCTTTTCATGCTCCTCGCATTTTTCGCACCTTTTCATGCTCCTGGTCCTTTTTTTTTTTTTTTTTTTTTTTTTGCTCCTCGCATTTTTCACACCTTTTCATGCTCCTGGTCCTTTTTTTTTTTTTTTTTCTCCTCGCATTTTTCACACCTCTTCATGCTCCCCGCATTTTTCACACCTTTTCATGCTCCTCGCATTTTTCGCACCTTTTCATGCTCCTGGTTCTTTTTTTTTGCTCCTCGCCTTTTTCGCACCTTTTCATGCTCGTCGCATTTTTCGCACCTTTTCATGCTCCTGGTCCTTTTTTTTTTTTTTTTTTTTTTTTTTTTTTTGCTCCTCGCATTTTTCACGCCTTTTCATGCTCGTCGCATTTTTCGCACATTTTCATGCTCGTCGCATTTTTCGCACCTTTTCATGCTCGTCGCATTTTTCGCACCTTTTCATGCTCGTCGCATTTTTCGCACCTTTTCATGCTCGTCGCATTTTTCGCACCTTTTCATGCTCGTCGCATTTTTCGCACCTTTTCATGCTCCTGGTCTTTTTTTTTTTTTTTTTTTGCTCCTCGCATTTTTCGCACCTTTTCATGCTCCTGGTCTTTTTTTTTTTTTTTTTTGCTCCTCGCATTTTTCGCACCTTTTCATGCTCCTGGTCCTTTTTTTTTTTTTTTTTTTTTGCTCCCCGCATTTTTCACACCTTTTCATGCTCCTCGCATTTTTCACACCTTTTCATGCTCCCCGCATTTTTCACACCTTTTCATGCTCCTCGCATTTTTCGCACCTTTTCATGCTCCTGGTCCTTTTTTTTTTTTTTTTTTTTTTTTGCTCCTCGCATTTTTCACACCTTTTCATGCTCCTGGTCCTTTTTTTTTTTTTTTTTTTTTTTTTTTTTTTTTTTTTGCTCCTCGCATTTTTCTCACCTTTTCATGCTCCCCGCATTTTTCACACCTTTTCATGCTCCTCGCATTTTTCGCACCTTTTCATGCTCCTGGTTCTTTTTTTTTTTTTTTTTTTTTTGCTCCTCGCCTTTTTCGCACCTTTTCATGCTCGTCGCATTTTTCGCACCTTTTCATGCTCCTGGTCTTTTTTTTTTTTTTTTTTGCTCCTCGCATTTTTCACACCTCTTCATGCTCCTCGCATTTTTCACATCTTTTCATGCTCGTCGCTTTTTTCACACCTTTTCATGCTCCTGGTCCTTTTTTTTTTTTTTTTTTTTTTTTTTTTGCTCCTCGCATTTTTCACACCTCTTCATGCTCCTCGCATTTTTCACATCTTTTCATGCTCGTCGCATTTTTCACACCTTTTCATGCTCCTGGTCCTTTTTTTTTTTTTTTTTTTTTTTTTTTTTTTTTGCTCCTCGCATTTTTCGCACCTTTTCATGCTCGTCGCATTTTTCGCACCTTTTCATGCTCGTCGCATTTTTCGCACCTTTTCATGCTCCTGGTCCTTTTTTTTTTTTTTTTTGCTCCTCGCATTTTTCACACCTTTTCATGCTCCCCGCATTTTTCACACCTTTTCATGCTCCTCGCATTTTTCGCACCTTTTCATGCTCCTGGTCCTTTTTTTTTTTTTTTTTTTTTTTTGCTCCTCGCATTTTTCACACCTTTTCATGCTCCTGGTCCTTTTTTTTTTTTTTTTTTTTTTTTTTTTTTTGCTCCTCGCATTTTTCACACCTTTTCATGCTCCCCGCATTTTTCACACCTTTTCATGCTCCTCGCATTTTTCGCACCTTTTCATGCTCCTGGTTCTTTTTTTTTTTTTTTTTTTTTGCTCCTCGCCTTTTTCGCACCTTTTCATGCTCGTCGCATTTTTCGCACCTTTTCATGCTCCTGGTCTTTTTTTTTTTTTTTTTTGCTCCTTGCATTTTTCACACCTCTTCATGCTCCTCGCATTTTTCACATCTTTTCATGCTCGTCGCATTTTTCACACCTTTTCATGCTCCTGGTCCTTTTTTTTTTTTTTTTTTTTTTTTTGCTCCTCGCATTTTTCACACCTTTTCATGCTCCTGGTCCTTTTTTTTTTTTTTTTTTTTTTTTTTTTTTTTGCTCCTCGCATTTTTCGCACCTTTTCATGCTCCTGGTCCTTTTTTTTTTTTTTTTTTTTTTTTTGCTCCTCGCATTTTTCACACCTTTTCATGCTCCTGGTCCTTTTTTTTTTTTTTTTTTTTTTTTTTTTTTTTGCTCCTCGCATTTTTCGCACCTTTTCATGCTCCTCGCATTTTTCACACCTTTTCATGCTCCCCGCATTTTTCACACCTTTTCATGCTCCTCGCATTTTTCGCACCTTTTCATGCTCCTGGTCCTTTTTTTTTTTTTTTTTTTTTTTGCTCCTCGCATTTTTCACACCTTTTCATGCTCCTGGTCCTTTTTTTTTTTTTTTTTTTTTTTTTTTTTTTTGCTCCTCGCATTTTTCACACCTTTTCATGCTCCTCGCATTTTTCGCACCTTTTCATGCTCCTGGTCCTTTTTTTTTTTTTTTTTTTTGCTCCTCGCCTTTTTCGCACCTTTTCATGCTCGTCGCATTTTTCGCACCTTTTCATGCTCGTCGCATTTTTCGCACCTTTTCATGCTCCTGGTCCTTTTTTTTTTTTTTTTTTTTTTTGCTCCTCGCATTTTTCACACCTTTTCATGCTCCTGGTCCTTTTTTTTTTTTTTTTTTTTTTTTTTTTTTTTTGCTCCTCGCATTTTTCACACCTTTTCATGCTCCTGGTCCTTTTTTTTTTTTTTTTTCTCCTCGCATTTTTCACACCTCTTCATGCTCGTCGCATTTTTCGCACCTTTTCATGCTCCTGGTCCTTTTTTTTTTTTTTTTTTGCTCCTCGCATTTTTCACACCTTTTCATGCTCCCCGCATTTTTCACACCTTTTCATGCTCCTCGCATTTTTCGCACCTTTTCATGCTCCTGGTCCTTTTTTTTTTTTTTTTTTTTTTTTGCTCCTCGCATTTTTCACACCTTTTCATGCTCCTGGTCCTTTTTTTTTTTTTTTTTCTCCTCGCATTTTTCACACCTCTTCATGCTCGTCGCATTTTTCGCACCTTTTCATGCTCCTGGTCCTTTTTTTTTTTTTTTTTGCTCCTCGCATTTTTCACACCTTTTCATGCTCCCCGCATTTTTCACACCTTTTCATGCTCCTCGCATTTTTCGCACCTTTTCATGCTCCTGGTCCTTTTTTTTTTTTTTTTTTTTTTTTGCTCCTCGCCTTTTTCGCACCTTTTCATGCTCGTCGCATTTTTCGCACCTTTTCATGCTCCTGGTCTTTTTTTTTTTTTTTTTTGCTCCTCGCATTTTTCACACCTCTTCATGCTCCTCGCATTTTTCACATCTTTTCATGCTCGTCGCATTTTTCACACCTTTTCATGCTCCTGGTCCTTTTTTTTTTTTTTTTTTTTTTTTTTTTTTGCTCCTCGCATTTTTCACACCTCTTCATGCTCCTCGCATTTTTCACATCTTTTCATGCTCGTCGCATTTTTCACACCTTTTCATGCTCCTGGTCCTTTTTTTTTTTTTTTTTTTTTTTTTTTTTTTTGCTCCTCGCATTTTTCGCACCTTTTCATGCTCGTCGCATTTTTCGCACCTTTTCATGCTCGTCGCATTTTTCGCACCTTTTCATGCTCCTGGTCCTTTTTTTTTTTTTTTTTGCTCCTCGCATTTTTCACACCTTTTCATGCTCCCCGCATTTTTCACACCTTTTCATGCTCCTCGCATTTTTCGCACCTTTTCATGCTCCTGGTCCTTTTTTTTTTTTTTTTTTTTTTTTGCTCCTCGCATTTTTCACACCTTTTCATGCTCCTGGTCCTTTTTTTTTTTTTTTTTTTTTTTTTTTTTTTTTGCTCCTCGCATTTTTCGCACCTTTTCATGCTCCTCGCATTTTTCACACCTTTTCATGCTCCCCGCATTTTTCACACCTTTTCATGCTCCTCGCATTTTTCGCACCTTTTCATGCTCCTGGTCCTTTTTTTTTTTTTTTTTTTTTTTGCTCCTCGCATTTTTCACACCTTTTCATGCTCCTGGTCCTTTTTTTTTTTTTTTTTTTTTTTTTTTTGCTCCTCGCATTTTTCACACCTTTTCATGCTCCTCGCATTTTTCGCACCTTTTCATGCTCCTGGTCCTTTTTTTTTTTTTTTTTTTTTGCTCCTCGCATTTTTCGCACCTTTTCATGCTCCTCGCATTTTTCGCACCTTTTCATGCTCGTCGCATTTTTCGCACCTTTTCATGCTCGTCGCCTTTTTCGCACCTTTTCATGCTCGTCGCATTTTTCGCACCTTTTCATGCTCCTGGTCTTTTTTTTTTTTTTTTTTGCTCCTCGCATTTTTCACACCTTTTCATGCTCCTGGTCCTTTTTTTTTTTTTTTTTTTTTTTTTTTTTTTTGCTCCTCGCATTTTTCACACCTTTTCATGCTCCTGGTCCTTTTTTTTTTTTTTTTTCTCCTCGCATTTTTCACACCTCTTCATGCTCGTCGCATTTTTCGCACCTTTTCATGCTCCTGGTCCTTTTTTTTTTTTTTTTTGCTCCTCGCATTTTTCACACCTTTTCATGCTCCCCGCATTTTTCACACCTTTTCATGCTCCTCGCATTTTTCGCACCTTTTCATGCTCCTGGTCCTTTTTTTTTTTTTTTTTTTTTTTTGCTCCTCGCATTTTTCACACCTTTTCATGCTCCTGGTCCTTTTTTTTTTTTTTTTTTTTTTTTTTTTTTTTTGCTCCTCGCATTTTTCACACCTTTTCATGCTCCTGGTCCTTTTTTTTTTTTTTTTTCTCCTCGCATTTTTCACACCTCTTCATGCTCGTCGCATTTTTCGCACCTTTTCATGCTCCTGGTCCTTTTTTTTTTTTTTTTTGCTCCTCGCATTTTTCACACCTTTTCATGCTCCCCGCATTTTTCACACCTTTTCATGCTCCTCGCATTTTTCGCACCTTTTCATGCTCCTGGTCCTTTTTTTTTTTTTTTTTTTTTTTTGCTCCTCGCATTTTTCACACCTTTTCATGCTCCTGGTCCTTTTTTTTTTTTTTTTTCTCCTCGCATTTTTCACACCTCTTCATGCTCCCCGCATTTTTCACACCTTTTCATGCTCCTCGCATTTTTCGCACCTTTTCATGCTCCTGGTTCTTTTTTTTTGCTCCTCGCCTTTTTCGCACCTTTTCATGCTCGTCGCATTTTTCGCACCTTTTCATGCTCCTGGTCCTTTTTTTTTTTTTTTTTTTTTTTTTTTTTTGCTCCTCGCATTTTTCACGCCTTTTCATGCTCGTCGCATTTTTCGCACATTTTCATGCTCGTCGCATTTTTCGCACCTTTTCATGCTCGTCGCATTTTTCGCACCTTTTCATGCTCGTCGCATTTTTCGCACCTTTTCATGCTCGTCGCATTTTTCGCACCTTTTCATGCTCGTCGCATTTTTCGCACCTTTTCATGCTCCTGGTCTTTTTTTTTTTTTTTTTTTGCTCCTCGCATTTTTCGCACCTTTTCATGCTCCTGGTCTTTTTTTTTTTTTTTTTTGCTCCTCGCATTTTTCACACCTTTTCATGCTCCTGGTCCTTTTTTTTTTTTTTTTTTTTTTTTTTGCTCCCCGCATTTTTCACACCTTTTCATGCTCCTCGCATTTTTCACACCTTTTCATGCTCCCCGCATTTTTCACACCTTTTCATGCTCCTCGCATTTTTCGCACCTTTTCATGCTCCTGGTCCTTTTTTTTTTTTTTTTTTTTTTTTTGCTCCTCGCATTTTTCACACCTTTTCATGCTCCCCGCATTTTTCACACCTTTTCATGCTCCTCGCATTTTTCGCACCTTTTCATGCTCCTGGTTCTTTTTTTTTTTTTTTTTTTTTGCTCCTCGCCTTTTTCGCACCTTTTCATGCTCGTCGCATTTTTCGCACCTTTTCATGCTCCTGGTCCTTTTTTTTTTTTTTTTTTTTTTTTTTTTTTGCTCCTCGCATTTTTCACGCCTTTTCATGCTCGTCGCATTTTTCGCACCTTTTCATGCTCCTGGTCCTTTTTTTTTTTTTTTTTTTTTTTTTGCTCCTCGCATTTTTCACACCTTTTCATGCTCCTGGTCCTTTTTTTTTTTTTTTTTTTTTTTTTGCTCCTCGCATTTTTCACACCTTTTCATGCTCCTGGTCCTTTTTTTTTTTTTTTTTTTTTTTTGCTCCTCGCATTTTTCACACCTTTTCATGCTCCTGGTCCTTTTTTTTTTTTTTTTTTTTTTTTTTGCTCCTCGCATTTTTCACACCTTTTCATGCTCCCCGCATTTTTCACACCTTTTCATGCTCCTCGCATTTTTCGCACCTTTTCATGCTCCTGGTTCTTTTTTTTTTTTTTTTTTTTGCTCCTCGCCTTTTTCGCACCTTTTCATGCTCGTCGCATTTTTCGCACCTTTTCATGCTCCTGGTCTTTTTTTTTTTTTTTTTTGCTCCTCGCATTTTTCACACCTCTTCATGCTCCTCGCATTTTTCACATCTTTTCATGCTCGTCGCATTTTTCACACCTTTTCATGCTCCTGGTCCTTTTTTTTTTTTTTTTTTTTTTTTTTTTTTGCTCCTCGCATTTTTCACACCTCTTCATGCTCCTCGCATTTTTCACATCTTTTCATGCTCGTCGCATTTTTCACACCTTTTCATGCTCCTGGTCCTTTTTTTTTTTTTTTTTTTTTTTTTTTTTTTTGCTCCTCGCATTTTTCGCACCTTTTCATGCTCGTCGCATTTTTCGCACCTTTTCATGCTCGTCGCATTTTTCGCACATTTTCATGCTCCTGGTCCTTTTTTTTTTTTTTTTTGCTCCTCGCATTTTTCACACCTTTTCATGCTCCCCGCATTTTTCACACCTTTTCATGCTCCTCGCATTTTTCGCACCTTTTCATGCTCCTGGTCCTTTTTTTTTTTTTTTTTTTTTTTTGCTCCTCGCATTTTTCACACCTTTTCATGCTCCTGGTCCTTTTTTTTTTTTTTTTTTTTTTTTTTTTTTTGCTCCTCGCATTTTTCGCACCTTTTCATGCTCCTGGTCCTTTTTTTTTTTTTTTTTTTTTTTTTGCTCCTCGCATTTTTCACACCTTTTCATGCTCCTGGTCCTTTTTTTTTTTTTTTTTTTTTTTTTTTTTTTGCTCCTCGCATTTTTCGCACCTTTTCATGCTCCTCGCATTTTTCACACCTTTTCATGCTCCCCGCATTTTTCACACCTTTTCATGCTCCTCGCATTTTTCGCACCTTTTCATGCTCCTGGTCCTTTTTTTTTTTTTTTTTTTTTTTGCTCCTCGCATTTTTCACACCTTTTCATGCTCCTGGTCCTTTTTTTTTTTTTTTTTTTTTTTTTTTTTTTTGCTCCTCGCATTTTTCACACCTTTTCATGCTCCTCGCATTTTTCGCACCTTTTCATGCTCCTGGTCCTTTTTTTTTTTTTTTTTTTTTTGCTCCTCGCATTTTTCGCACCTTTTCATGCTCCTCGCATTTTTCGCACCTTTTCATGCTCGTCGCATTTTTCGCACCTTTTCATGCTCGTCGCCTTTTTCGCACCTTTTCATGCTCGTCGCATTTTTCGCACCTTTTCATGCTCCTGGTCTTTTTTTTTTTTTTTTTTTTGCTCCTCGCATTTTTCACACCTTTTCATGCTCCTGGTCCTTTTTTTTTTTTTTTTTCTCCTCGCATTTTTCACACCTCTTCATGCTCGTCGCATTTTTCGCACCTTTTCATGCTCCTGGTCCTTTTTTTTTTTTTTTTTGCTCCTCGCATTTTTCACACCTTTTCATGCTCCCCGCATTTTTCACACCTTTTCATGCTCCTCGCATTTTTCGCACCTTTTCATGCTCCTGGTCCTTTTTTTTTTTTTTTTTTTTTTTGCTCCTCGCATTTTTCACACCTTTTCATGCTCCTCGCATTTTTCGCACCTTTTCATGCTCCTGGTCCTTTTTTTTTTTTTTTTTTTTTTGCTCCTCGCATTTTTCGCACCTTTTCATGCTCCTCGCATTTTTCGCACATTTTCATGCTCGTCGCATTTTTCGCACCTTTTCATGCTCGTCGCATTTTTCGCACCTTTTCATGCTCCTGGTCCTTTTTTTTTTTTTTTTTGCTCCTCGCATTTTTCACACCTTTTCATGCTCCCCGCATTTTTCACACCTTTTCATGCTCCTCGCATTTTTCGCACCTTTTCATGCTCCTGGTCCTTTTTTTTTTTTTTTTTTTTTTTTTGCTCCTCGCATTTTTCACACCTTTTCATGCTCCGCGCATTTTTCACACCTTTTCATGCTCCTGGTCCTTTTTTTTTTTTTTTTTTTTTTTTTTTTTTTTGCTCCTCGCATTTTTCACACCTTTTCATGCTCCTGGTCCTTTTTTTTTTTTTTTTTTTTTTTTTTTTTTTTGCTCCTCGCCTTTTTCGCACCTTTTCATGCTCGTCGCATTTTTCGCACCTTTTCATGCTCCTGGTCTTTTTTTTTTTTTTTTTTGCTCCTCGCATTTTTCACACCTCTTCATGCTCCTCGCATTTTTCACATCTTTTCATGCTCGTCGCATTTTTCACACCTTTTCATGCTCCTGGTCCTTTTTTTTTTTTTTTTTTTTTTTTTTTTTGCTCCTCGCATTTTTCACACCTCTTCATGCTCCTCGCATTTTTCACATCTTTTCATGCTCGTCGCATTTTTCACACCTTTTCATGCTCCTGGTCCTTTTTTTTTTTTTTTTTTTTTTTTTTTTTTTTGCTCCTCGCATTTTTCGCACCTTTTCATGCTCGTCGCATTTTTCGCACCTTTTCATGCTCGTCGCATTTTTCGCACCTTTTCATGCTCCTGGTCCTTTTTTTTTTTTTTTTTGCTCCTCGCATTTTTCACACCTTTTCATGCTCCCCGCATTTTTCACACCTTTTCATGCTCCTCGCATTTTTCGCACCTTTTCATGCTCCTGGTCCTTTTTTTTTTTTTTTTTTTTTTTTGCTCCTCGCATTTTTCACACCTTTTCATGCTCCTGGTCCTTTTTTTTTTTTTTTTTTTTTTTTTTTTTTTTGCTCCTCGCTTTTTTCCCACCTTTTCATGTTCCTGGTCCTTTTTTTTTTTTTTTTTTTTTTTTTGCTCCTCGCATTTTTCACACCTTTTCATGTTCCTGGTCTTTTTTTTTTTTTTTTTTTTTTGCTCCTCGCATTTTTCGCACCTTTTCATGCTCCTCGCATTTTTCACACCTTTTCATGCTCCCCGCATTTTTCACACCTTTTCATGCTCCTCGCATTTTTCGCACCTTTTCATGCTCCTGGTCCTTTTTTTTTTTTTTTTTTTTTTTGCTCCCCGCATTTTTCACACCTTTTCATGCTCCTCGCATTTTTCACACCTTTTCATGCTCCCCGCATTTTTCACACCTTTTCATGCTCCTCGCATTTTTCGCACCTTTTCATGCTCCTGGTCCTTTTTTTTTTTTTTTTTTTTTTTTGCTCCTCGCATTTTTCACACCTTTTCATGCTCCTGGTCCTTTTTTTTTTTTTTTTTTTTTTTTTTTTTTTTTTTTTTGCTCCTCGCATTTTTCACACCTTTTCATGCTCCCCGCATTTTTCACACCTTTTCATGCTCCTCGCATTTTTCGCACCTTTTCATGCTCCTGGTCCTTTTTTTTTTTTTTTTTTTTTTTTGCTCCTCGCATTTTTCACACCTTTTCATGCTCCTGGTCCTTTTTTTTTTTTTTTTTTTTTTTTTTTTTTTGCTCCTCGCATTTTTCACACCTTTTCATGCTCCCCGCATTTTTCACACCTTTTCATGCTCCTCGCATTTTTCGCACCTTTTCATGCTCCTGGTTCTTTTTTTTTTTTTTTTTTTTTTGCTCCTCGCCTTTTTCGCACCTTTTCATGCTCGTCGCATTTTTCGCACCTTTTCATGCTCCTGGTCTTTTTTTTTTTTTTTTTTGCTCCTTGCATTTTTCACACCTCTTCTTGCTCCTCGCATTTTTCACATCTTTTCATGCTCGTCGCATTTTTCACACCTTTTCATGCTCCTGGTCCTTTTTTTTTTTTTTTTTTTTTTTTGCTCCTCGCATTTTTCGCACCTTTTCATGCTCCTGGTCCTTTTTTTTTTTTTTTTTTTTTTTTTTTTTTTGCTCCTCGCATTTTTCGCACCTTTTCATGCTCCTGGTCCTTTTTTTTTTTTTTTTTTTTTTTTGCTCCTCGCATTTTTCACACCTTTTCATGCTCCTGGTCCTTTTTTTTTTTTTTTTTTTTTTTTTTTTTTTTGCTCCTCGCATTTTTCGCACCTTTTCATGCTCCTCGCATTTTTCACACCTTTTCATGCTCCCCGCATTTTTCACACCTTTTCATGCTCCTCGAATTTTTCGCACCTTTTCATGCTCCTGGTCCTTTTTTTTTTTTTTTTTTTTTTTTGCTCCTCGCATTTTTCACACCTTTTCATGCTCCTGGTCCTTTTTTTTTTTTTTTTTTTTTTTTTTTTTTTTGCTCCTCGCATTTTTCACACCTTTTCATGCTCCTCGCATTTTTCGCACCTTTTCATGCTCCTGGTCCTTTTTTTTTTTTTTTTTTTTTGCTCCTCGCATTTTTCGCACCTTTTCATGCTCCTCGCATTTTTCGCACCTTTTCATGCTCGTCGCATTTTTCGCACCTTTTCATGCTCCTGGTCCTTTTTTTTTTTTTTTTTTTTTTTGCTCCTCGCATTTTTCACACCTTTTCATGCTCCTGGTCCTTTTTTTTTTTTTTTTTTTTTTTTTTTTTTTTTGCTCCTCGCATTTTTCACACCTTTTCATGCTCCTGGTCCTTTTTTTTTTTTTTTTTCTCCTCGCATTTTTCACACCTCTTCATGCTCGTCGCATTTTTCGCACCTTTTCATGCTCCTGGTCCTTTTTTTTTTTTTTTTTGCTCCTCGCATTTTTCACACCTTTTCATGCTCCCCGCATTTTTCACACCTTTTCATGCTCCTCGCATTTTTCGCACCTTTTCATGCTCCTGGTCCTTTTTTTTTTTTTTTTTTTTTTTTGCTCCTCGCATTTTTCACACCTTTTCATGCTCCTGGTCCTTTTTTTTTTTTTTTTTTTTTTTTTTTTTTTTTGCTCCTCGCATTTTTCACACCTTTTCATGCTCCTGGTCCTTTTTTTTTTTTTTTTTCTCCTCGCATTTTTCACACCTCTTCATGCTCGTCGCATTTTTCGCACCTTTTCATGCTCCTGGTCCTTTTTTTTTTTTTTTTTGCTCCTCGCATTTTTCACACCTTTTCATGCTCCCCGCATTTTTCACACCTTTTCATGCTCCTCGCATTTTTCGCACCTTTTCATGCTCCTGGTCCTTTTTTTTTTTTTTTTTTTTTTTTGCTCCTCGCCTTTTTCGCACCTTTTCATGCTCGTCGCATTTTTCGCACCTTTTCATGCTCCTGGTCTTTTTTTTTTTTTTTTTTGCTCCTCGCATTTTTCACACCTCTTCATGCTCCTCGCATTTTTCACATCTTTTCATGCTCGTCGCATTTTTCACACCTTTTCATGCTCCTGGTCCTTTTTTTTTTTTTTTTTTTTTTTTTTTTTTTGCTCCTCGCATTTTTCACACCTCTTCATGCTCCTCGCATTTTTCACATCTTTTCATGCTCGTCGCATTTTTCACACCTTTTCATGCTCCTGGTCCTTTTTTTTTTTTTTTTTTTTTTTTTTTTTTTGCTCCTCGCATTTTTCGCACCTTTTCATGCTCGTCGTTTTTTTCGCACCTTTTCATGCTCGTCGCATTTTTCGCACCTTTTCATGCTCCTGGTCCTTTTTTTTTTTTTTTTTGCTCCTCGCATTTTTCGCACCTTTTCATGCTCCTCGCATTTTTCACACCTTTTCATGCTCCCCGCATTTTTCACACCTTTTCATGCTCCTCGCATTTTTCGCACCTTTTCATGCTCCTGGTCCTTTTTTTTTTTTTTTTTTTTTTTGCTCCTCGCATTTTTCACACCTTTTCATGCTCCTGGTCCTTTTTTTTTTTTTTTTTTTTTTTTTTTGCTCCTCGCATTTTTCACACCTTTTCATGCTCCTCGCATTTTTCGCACCTTTTCATGCTCCTGGTCCTTTTTTTTTTTTTTTTTTTTTGCTCCTCGCATTTTTCGCACCTTTTCATGCTCCTCGCATTTTTCGCACCTTTTCATGCTCGTCGCATTTTTCGCACCTTTTCATGCTCGTCGCCTTTTTCGCACCTTTTCATGCTCGTCGCATTTTTCGCACCTTTTCATGCTCCTGGTCTTTTTTTTTTTTTTTTTTGCTCCTCGCATTTTTCACACCTTTTCATGCTCCTGGTCCTTTTTTTTTTTTTTTTTTTTTTTTTTTTTTTTGCTCCTCGCATTTTTCACACCTTTTCATGCTCCTGGTCCTTTTTTTTTTTTTTTTTCTCCTCGCATTTTTCACACCTCTTCATGCTCGTCGCATTTTTCGCACCTTTTCATGCTCCTGGTCCTTTTTTTTTTTTTTTTTTGCTCCTCGCATTTTTCACACCTTTTCATGCTCCCCGCATTTTTCACACCTTTTCATGCTCCTCGCATTTTTCGCACCTTTTCATGCTCCTGGTCCTTTTTTTTTTTTTTTTTTTTTTTTGCTCCTCGCATTTTTCACACCTTTTCATGCTCCTGGTCCTTTTTTTTTTTTTTTTTTTTTTTTTTTTTTTTTGCTCCTCGCATTTTTCACACCTTTTCATGCTCCTGGTCCTTTTTTTTTTTTTTTTTCTCCTCGCATTTTTCACACCTCTTCATGCTCGTC
Organism: Cervus elaphus; assembly: GCF_910594005.1. NCBI lineage: Eukaryota > Metazoa > Chordata > Mammalia > Artiodactyla > Cervidae > Cervus > Cervus elaphus. Next base: position 106,552 of record NW_025316745.1, read on the forward strand.
GCATTTTTCGCACCTTTTCATGCTCCTGGTCCTTTTTTTTTTTTTTTTTGCTCCTCGCATTTTTCACACCTTTTCATGCTCCCCGCATTTTTCACACCTTTTCATGCTCCTCGCATTTTTCGCACCTTTTCATGCTCCTGGTCCTTTTTTTTTTTTTTTTTTTTTTTTGCTCCTCGCATTTTTCACACCTTTTCATGCTCCTGGTCCTTTTTTTTTTTTTTTTTCTCCTCGCATTTTTCACACCTCTTCATGCTCCCCGCATTTTTCACACCTTTTCATGCTCCTCGCATTTTTCGCACCTTTTCATGCTCCTGGTTCTTTTTTTTTTTTTTTTTTTTTGCTCCTCGCCTTTTTCGCACCTTTTCATGCTCGTCGCATTTTTCGCACCTTTTCATGCTCCTGGTCCTTTTTTTTTTTTTTTTTTTTTTTTTTTTTTTGCTCCTCGCATTTTTCACGCCTTTTCATGCTCGGTCGCATTTTTCGCACATTTTCATGCTCGTCGCATTTTTCGCACCTTTTCATGCTCGTCGCATTTTTCGCACCTTTTCATGCTCGTCGCATTTTTCGCACCTTTTCATGCTCGTCGCATTTTTCGCACCTTTTCATGCTCGTCGCATTTTTCGCACCTTTTCATGCTCCTGGTCTTTTTTTTTTTTTTTTTTGCTCCTCGCATTTTTCGCACCTTTTCATGCTCCTGGTCTTTTTTTTTTTTTTTTTTGCTCCTCGCATTTTTCACACCTTTTCATGCTCCTGGTCCTTTTTTTTTTTTTTTTTTTTTTTTTTTGCTCCCCGCATTTTTCACACCTTTTCATGCTCCTCGCATTTTTCACACCTTTTCATGCTCCCCGCATTTTTCACACCTTTTCATGCTCCTCGCATTTTTCGCACCTTTTCATGCTCCTGGTCCTTTTTTTTTTTTTTTTTTTTTTTTGCTCCTCGCATTTTTCACACCTTTTCATGCTCCCCGCATTTTTCACACCTTTTCATGCTCCTCGCATTTTTCGCACCTTTTCATGCTCCTGGTTCTTTTTTTTTTTTTTTTTTTTTTGCTCCTCGCCTTTTTCGCACCTTTTCATGCTCGTCGCATTTTTCGCACCTTTTCATGCTCCTGGTCCTTTTTTTTTTTTTTTTTTTTTTTTTTTTTTGCTCCTCGCATTTTTCACGCCTTTTCATGCTCGTCGCATTTTTCGCACCTTTTCATGCTCCTGGTCCTTTTTTTTTTTTTTTTTTTTTTTTGCTCCTCGCATTTTTCACACCTTTTCATGCTCCTGGTCCTTTTTTTTTTTTTTTTTTTTTTTTTGCTCCTCGCATTTTTCACACCTTTTCATGCTCCTGGTCCTTTTTTTTTTTTTTTTTTTTTTTTGCTCCTCGCATTTTTCACACCTTTTCATGCTCCTGGTCCTTTTTTTTTTTTTTTTTTTTTTTTTGCTCCTCGCATTTTTCACACCTTTTCATGCTCCCCGCATTTTTCACACCTTTTCATGCTCCTCGCATTTTTCGCACCTTTTCATGCTCCTGGTTCTTTTTTTTTTTTTTTTTTTTTGCTCCTCGCCTTTTTCGCACCTTTTCATGCTCGTCGCATTTTTCGCACCTTTTCATGCTCCTGGTCTTTTTTTTTTTTTTTTTTGCTCCTCGCATTTTTCACACCTCTTCATGCTCCTCGCATTTTTCACATCTTTTCATGCTCGTCGCATTTTTCACACCTTTTCATGCTCCTGGTCCTTTTTTTTTTTTTTTTTTTTTTTTTTTTTTGCTCCTCGCATTTTTCACACCTCTTCATGCTCCTCGCATTTTTCACATCTTTTCATGCTCGTCGCATTTTTCACACCTTTTCATGCTCCTGGTCCTTTTTTTTTTTTTTTTTTTTTTTTTTTTTTTGCTCCTCGCATTTTTCGCACCTTTTCATGCTCGTCGCATTTTTCGCACCTTTTCATGCTCGTCGCATTTTTCGCACATTTTCATGCTCCTGGTCCTTTTTTTTTTTTTTTTTTGCTCCTCGCATTTTTCACACCTTTTCATGCTCCCCGCATTTTTCACACCTTTTCATGCTCCTCGCATTTTTCGCACCTTTTCATGCTCCTGGTCCTTTTTTTTTTTTTTTTTTTTTTTTTGCTCCTCGCATTTTTCACACCTTTTCATGCTCCTGGTCCTTTTTTTTTTTTTTTTTTTTTTTTTTTTTTTTGCTCCTCGCTTTTTTCGCACCTTTTCATGCTCCTGGTCTTTCTTTTTTTTTTTTTTTTTTTTTGCTCCTCGCATTTTTCACACCTTTTCATGCTCCGCGCATTTTTCACACCTTTTCATGCTCCTGGTCCTTTTTTTTTTTTTTTTTTTTTTTTTTTTTTTTGCTCCTCGCTTTTTTCACACCTTTTCTTGCTCCTGGTCCTTTTTTTTTTTTTTTTTTTTTTTTTTTTTTTGCTCCTCGCCTTTTTCGCACCTTTTCATGCTCGTCGCATTTTTCGCACCTTTTCATGCTCCTGGTCTTTTTTTTTTTTTTTTTTGCTCCTCGCATTTTTCACACCTCTTCATGCTCCTCGCATTTTTCACATCTTTTCATGCTCGTCGCATTTTTCACACCTTTTCATGCTCCTGGTCCTTTTTTTTTTTTTTTTTTTTTTTTTTTTTTGCTCCTCGCATTTTTCACACCTCTTCATGCTCCTCGCATTTTTCACATCTTTTCATGCTCGTCGCATTTTTCACACCTTTTCATGCTCCTGGTCCTTTTTTTTTTTTTTTTTTTTTTTTTTTTTTTGCTCCTCGCATTTTTCGCACCTTTTCATGCTCGTCGCATTTTTCGCACCTTTTCATGCTCGTCGCATTTTTCGCACCTTTTCATGCTCCTGGTCCTTTTTTTTTTTTTTTTTGCTCCTCGCATTTTTCACACCTTTTCATGCTCCCCGCATTTTTCACACCTTTTCATGCTCCTCGCATTTTTCGCACCTTTTCATGCTCCTGGTCCTTTTTTTTTTTTTTTTTTTTTTTTTGCTCCTCGCATTTTTCACACCTTTTCATGCTCCTGGTCCTTTTTTTTTTTTTTTTTTTTTTTTTTTTTTTTGCTCCTCGCATTTTTCGCACCTTTTCATGCTCCTCGCATTTTTCGCACATTTTCATGCTCGTCGCATTTTTCGCACCTTTTCATGCTCGTCGCATTTTTCGCACCTTTTCATGCTCCTGGTCCTTTTTTTTTTTTTTTTTGCTCCTCGCATTTTTCACACCTTTTCATGCTCCCCGCATTTTTCACACCTTTTCATGCTCCTGGTCCTTTTTTTTTTTTTTTTTCTCCTCGCATTTTTCACACCTCTTCATGCTCGTCGCATTTTTCACACCTTTTCATGCCCCTGGTCTTTCTTTCTTTCTTTTTTTTTTTTTTTTTGCTCCTCGCATTTTTCACACCTCTTCATGCTCCTCGCATTTTTCACATCTTTTCATGCTCGTCGCATTTTTCACACCTTTTCATGCTCCTGGTCCTTTTTTTTTTTTTTTTTTTTTTTTTTTTTTGCTCCTCGCATTTTTCACACCTCTTCATGCTCCTCGCATTTTTCACATCTTTTCATGCTCGTCGCATTTTTCACACCTTTTCATGCTCCTGGTCCTTTTTTTTTTTTTTTTTTTTTTTTTTTTTGCTCCTCGCATTTTTCACACCTTTTCATGCTCGTCGCATTTTTCGCACCTTTTCATGCTCGTCGCATTTTTCGCACCTTTTCATGCTCGTCGCATTTTTCGCACCTTTTCATGCTCGTCGCATTTTTCGCACCTTTTCATGCTCGTCGCATTTTTCGCACGTTTTCATGCTCGTCGCATTTTTCGCACCTTTTCATGCTCGTCGCATTTTTCGCACCTTTTCATGCTCGTCGCATTTTTCGCACCTTTTCATGCTCGTCGCATTTTTCGCACCTTTTCATGCTCCTGGTCCTTTTTTTTTTTTTTTTTTTTTTTTTTTTTTTTTGCTCCTCAAATTTTTCACACCTTTTCATGCTCCTCGCATTTTTCGCACCTTTTCATGCTCCTGGTTCTTTTTTTTTTTTTTTTTTTTTTGCTCCTCGCCTTTTTCGCACCTTTTCATGCTCGTCGCATTTTTCGCACCTTTTCATGCTCCTGGTCTTTTTTTTTTTTTTTTTGCTCCTCGCATTTTTCACACCTCTTCATGCTCCTCGCATTTTTCACATCTTTTCATGCTCGTCGCATTTTTCACACCTTTTCATGCTCCTGGTCCTTTTTTTTTTTTTTTTTTTTTTTTTTTTTTGCTCCTCGCATTTTTCACACCTCTTCATGCTCCTCGCATTTTTCACATCTTTTCATGCTCGTCGCATTTTTCACACCTTTTCATGCTCCTGGTCCTTTTTTTTTTTTTTTTTTTTTTTTTTTTTTTGCTCCTCGCATTTTTCGCACCTTTTCATGCTCGTCGCATTTTTCGCACCTTTTCATGCTCGTCGCATTTTTCGCACCTTTTCATGCTCCTGGTCCTTTTTTTTTTTTTTTTTGCTCCTCGCATTTTTCACACCTTTTCATGCTCCCCGCATTTTTCACACCTTTTCATGCTCCTCGCATTTTTCGCACCTTTTCATGCTCCTGGTCCTTTTTTTTTTTTTTTTTTTTTTTTGCTCCTCGCATTTTTCGCACCTTTTCATGCTCCTCGCATTTTTCACACCTTTTCATGCTCCCCGCATTTTTCACACCTTTTCATGCTCCTCGCATTTTTCGCACCTTTTCATGCTCCTGGTCCTTTTTTTTTTTTTTTTTTTTTTTTGCTCCTCGCATTTTTCGCACCTTTTCATGCTCCTGGTCCTTTTTTTTTTTTTTTTTTTTTTTTGCTCCTCGCATTTTTCACACCTTTTCATGCTCCTGGTCCTTTTTTTTTTTTTTTTTTTTTTTTTTTTTTTTGCTCCTCGCATTTTTCGCACCTTTTCATGCTCCTCGCATTTTTCACACCTTTTCATGCTCCCCGCATTTTTCACACCTTTTCATGCTCCTCGCATTTTTCGCACCTTTTCATGCTCCTGGTCCTTTTTTTTTTTTTTTTTTTTTTTTGCTCCTCGCATTTTTCACACCTTTTCATGCTCCTCGCATTTTTCGCACCTTTTCATGCTCCTGGTCCTTTTTTTTTTTTTTTTTTTTTTTGCTCCTCGCATTTTTCGCACCTTTTCATGCTCCTCGCATTTTTCGCACATTTTCATGCTCGTCGCATTTTTCGCACCTTTTCATGCTCGTCGCATTTTTCGCACCTTTTCATGCTCCTGGTCCTTTTTTTTTTTTTTTTTTTTTTTTTTTTTTTTGCTCCTCGCATTTTTCGCACCTTTTCATGCTCCTCGCATTTTTCACACCTTTTCATGCTCCCCGCATTTTTCACACCTTTTCATGCTCCTGGTCCTTTTTTTTTTTTTTTTTTTTTTTTTTTTTTTTGCTCCTCGCATTTTTCGCACCTTTTCATGCTCCTCGCATTTTTCACACCTTTTCATGCTCCCCGCATTTTTCACACCTTTTCATGCTCCTCGCATTTTTCGCACCTTTTCATGCTCCTGGTCCTTTTTTTTTTTTTTTTTTTTTTTTGCTCCTCGCATTTTTCACACCTTTTCATGCTCCTCGCATTTTTCGCACCTTTTCATGCTCCTGGTCCTTTTTTTTTTTTTTTTTTTTTTTGCTCCTCGCATTTTTCGCACCTTTTCATGCTCCTCGCATTTTTCGCACATTTTCATGCTCGTCGCATTTTTCGCACCTTTTCATGCTCGTCGCATTTTTCACACCTTTTCATGCTCCTCGCATTTTTCACACCTTTTCATGCTCCTGGTCCTTTTTTTTTTTTTTTTTTTTTTTTTTTTTTTTGCTCCTCGCATTTTTCGCACCTTTTCATGCTCCTCGCATTTTTCACACCTTTTCATGCTCCCCGCATTTTTCACACCTTTTCATGCTCCTCGCATTTTTCGCACCTTTTCATGCTCCTGGTCCTTTTTTTTTTTTTTTTTTTTTTTTGCTCCTCGCATTTTTCACACCTTTTCATGCTCCTCGCATTTTTCGCACCTTTTCATGCTCCTGGTCCTTTTTTTTTTTTTTTTTTTTTTGCTCCTCGCATTTTTCGCACCTTTTCATGCTCCTCGCATTTTTCGCACATTTTCATGCTCGTCGCATTTTTCACACCTTTTCATGCTCCTCGCATTTTTCGCACCTTTTCATGCTCCTGGTTCTTTTTTTTTTTTTTTTTTTTTGCTCCTCGCCTTTTTCGCACCTTTTCATGCTCGTCGCATTTTTCGCACCTTTTCATGCTCCTGGTCTTTTTTTTTTTTTTTTTTGCTCCTCGCATTTTTCACACCTCTTCATGCTCCTCGCATTTTTCACATCTTTTCATGCTCGTCGCATTTTTCACACCTTTTCATGCTCCTGGTCCTTTTTTTTTTTTTTTTTTTTTTTTTTTTTTTGCTCCTCGCATTTTTCACACCTCTTCATGCTCCTCGCATTTTTCACATCTTTTCATGCTCGTCGCATTTTTCACACCTTTTCATGCTCCTGGTCCTTTTTTTTTTTTTTTTTTTTTTTTTTTTTTTTGCTCCTCGCATTTTTCGCACCTTTTCATGCTCGTCGCATTTTTCGCACCTTTTCATGCTCGTCGCATTTTTCGCACCTTTTCATGCTCCTGGTCCTTTTTTTTTTTTTTTTTGCTCCTCGCATTTTTCACACCTTTTCATGCTCCCCGCATTTTTCACACCTTTTCATGCTCCTCGCATTTTTCGCACCTTTTCATGCTCCTGGTCCTTTTTTTTTTTTTTTTTTTTTTTTTGCTCCTCGCATTTTTCACACCTTTTCATGCTCCTGGTCCTTTTTTTTTTTTTTTTTTTTTTTTTTTTTTTTGCTCCTCGCATTTTTCGCACCTTTTCATGCTCCTGGTCCTTTTTTTTTTTTTTTTTTTTTTTTGCTCCTCGCATTTTTCACACCTTTTCATGCTCCTGGTCCTTTTTTTTTTTTTTTTTTTTTTTTTTTTTTTTGCTCCTCGCATTTTTCGCACCTTTTCATGCTCCTCGCATTTTTCACACCTTTTCATGCTCCCCGCATTTTTCACACCTTTTCATGCTCCTCGCATTTTTCGCACCTTTTCATGCTCCTGGTCCTTTTTTTTTTTTTTTTTTTTTTTTTGCTCCTCGCATTTTTCACACCTTTTCATGCTCCTGGTCCTTTTTTTTTTTTTTTTTTTTTTTTGCTCCTCGCATTTTTCACACCTTTTCATGCTCCTGGTCCTTTTTTTTTTTTTTTTTTTTTTTTTTTTTTTGCTCCTCGCATTTTTCGCACCTTTTCATGCTCCTCGCATTTTTCACACCTTTTCATGCTCCCCGCATTTTTCACACCTTTTCATGCTCCTCGCATTTTTCGCACCTTTTCATGCTCCTGGTCCTTTTTTTTTTTTTTTTTTTTTTTTGCTCCTCGCATTTTTCACACCTTTTCATGCTCCTCGCATTTTTCGCACCTTTTCATGCTCCTGGTCCTTTTTTTTTTTTTTTTTTTTTTGCTCCTCGCATTTTTCGCACCTTTTCATGCTCCTCGCATTTTTCGCACATTTTCATGCTCGTCGCATTTTTCACACCTTTTCATGCTCCTCGCATTTTTCGCACCTTTTCATGCTCCTGGTTCTTTTTTTTTTTTTTTTTTTTTGCTCCTCGCCTTTTTCGCACCTTTTCATGCTCGTCGCATTTTTCGCACCTTTTCATGCTCCTGGTCTTTTTTTTTTTTTTTTTTGCTCCTCGCATTTTTCACACCTCTTCATGCTCCTCGCATTTTTCACATCTTTTCATGCTCGTCGCATTTTTCACACCTTTTCATGCTCCTGGTCCTTTTTTTTTTTTTTTTTTTTTTTTTTTTTTTGCTCCTCGCATTTTTCACACCTCTTCATGCTCCTCGCATTTTTCACATCTTTTCATGCTCGTCGCATTTTTCACACCTTTTCATGCTCCTGGTCCTTTTTTTTTTTTTTTTTTTTTTTTTTTTTTTTGCTCCTCGCATTTTTCGCACCTTTTCATGCTCGTCGCATTTTTCGCACCTTTTCATGCTCGTCGCATTTTTCGCACCTTTTCATGCTCCTGGTCCTTTTTTTTTTTTTTTTTGCTCCTCGCATTTTTCACACCTTTTCATGCTCCCCGCATTTTTCACACCTTTTCATGCTCCTCGCATTTTTCGCACCTTTTCATGCTCCTGGTCCTTTTTTTTTTTTTTTTTTTTTTTTTGCTCCTCGCATTTTTCACACCTTTTCATGCTCCTGGTCCTTTTTTTTTTTTTTTTTTTTTTTTTTTTTTTTTGCTCCTCGCATTTTTCGCACCTTTTCATGCTCCTGGTCCTTTTTTTTTTTTTTTTTTTTTTTTTGCTCCTCGCATTTTTCACACCTTTTCATGCTCCTGGTCCTTTTTTTTTTTTTTTTTTTTTTTTTTTTTTTTGCTCCTCGCATTTTTCGCACCTTTTCATGCTCCTGGTCCTTTTTTTTTTTTTTTTTTTTTTTTTGCTCCTCGCATTTTTCACACCTTTTCATGCTCCTGGTCCTTTTTTTTTTTTTTTTTTTTTTTTTTTTTTTTTTGCTCCTCGCATTTTTCGCACCTTTTCATGCTCCTCGCATTTTTCACACCTTTTCATGCTCCCCGCATTTTTCACACCTTTTCATGCTCCTCGCATTTTTCGCACCTTTTCATGCTCCTGGTCCTTTTTTTTTTTTTTTTTTTTTTTTGCTCCTCGCATTTTTCACACCTTTTCATGCTCCTGGTCCTTTTTTTTTTTTTTTTTTTTTTGCTCCTCGCATTTTTCGCACCTTTTCATGCTCCTCGCATTTTTCGCACCTTTTCATGCTCGTCGCATTTTTCGCACCTTTTCATGCTCGTCGCCTTTTTCGCACCTTTTCATGCTCGTCGCATTTTTCGCACCTTTTCATGCTCCTGGTCTTTTTTTTTTTTTTTTTTGCTCCTCGCATTTTTCACACCTTTTCATGCTCCTGGTCCTTTTTTTTTTTTTTTTTTTTTTTTTTTTTTTGCTCCTCGCATTTTTCACACCTTTTCATGCTCCTGGTCCTTTTTTTTTTTTTTTTTCTCCTCGCTTTTTTCCCCCCTCTTCATGCTCGTCGCATTTTTCGCACCTTTTCATCTTCCTGGTCCTTTTTTTTTTTTTTTTTGCTCCTCGCATTTTTCACACCTTTTCATGCTCCCCGCATTTTTCACACCTTTTCATGCTCCTCGCATTTTTCGCACCTTTTCATGCTCCTGGTCCTTTTTTTTTTTTTTTTTTTTTTTTGCTCCTCGCATTTTTCACACCTTTTCATGCTCCTGGTCCTTTTTTTTTTTTTTTTTCTCCTCGCATTTTTCACACCTCTTCATGCTCGTCGCATTTTTCACACCTTTTCATGCCCCTGGTCTTTCTTTCTTTCTTTTTTTTTTTTTTTTTGCTCCTCGCATTTTTCACACCTCTTCATGCTCCTCGCATTTTTCACATCTTTTCATGCTCGTCGCATTTTTCACACCTTTTCATGCTCCTGGTCCTTTTTTTTTTTTTTTTTTTTTTTTTTTTTTGCTCCTCGCATTTTTCACACCTCTTCATGCTCCTCGCATTTTTCACATCTTTTCATGCTCGTCGCATTTTTCACACCTTTTCATGCTCCTGGTCCTTTTTTTTTTTTTTTTTTTTTTTTTTTTTGCTCCTCGCATTTTTCACACCTTTTCATGCTCGTCGCATTTTTCGCACCTTTTCATGCTCGTCGCATTTTTCGCACCTTTTCATGCTCGTCGCATTTTTCGCACCTTTTCATGCTCGTCGCATTTTTCGCACCTTTTCATGCTCGTCGCATTTTTCGCACCTTTTCATGCTCGTCGCATTTTTCGCACCTTTTCATGCTCGTCGCATTTTTCGCACCTTTTCATGCTCGTCGCATTTTTCGCACCTTTTCATGCTCCTGGTCCTTTTTTTTTTTTTTTTTTTTTTTTTTTTTTTTTGCTCCTCAAATTTTTCACACCTTTTCATGCTCCTCGCATTTTTCGCACCTTTTCATGCTCCTGGTTCTTTTTTTTTTTTTTTTTTTTTGCTCCTCGCCTTTTTCGCACCTTTTCATGCTCGTCGCATTTTTCGCACCTTTTCATGCTCCTGGTCTTTTTTTTTTTTTTTTTTGCTCCTCGCATTTTTCACACCTCTTCATGCTCCTCGCATTTTTCACATCTTTTCATGCTCGTCGCATTTTTCACACCTTTTCATGCTCCTGGTCCTTTTTTTTTTTTTTTTTTTTTTTTTTTTTTGCTCCTCGCATTTTTCACACCTCTTCATGCTCCTCGCATTTTTCACATCTTTTCATGCTCGTCGCATTTTTCACACCTTTTCATGCTCCTGGTCCTTTTTTTTTTTTTTTTTTTTTTTTTTTTTTTGCTCCTCGCATTTTTCGCACCTTTTCATGCTCCTGGTCCTTTTTTTTTTTTTTTTTTTTTTTTGCTCCTCGCATTTTTCACACCTTTTCATGCTCCTGGTCCTTTTTTTTTTTTTTTTTTTTTTTTTTTTTTTTGCTCCTCGCATTTTTCGCACCTTTTCATGCTCCTGGTCCTTTTTTTTTTTTTTTTTTTTTTTTGCTCCTCGCATTTTTCACACCTTTTCATGCTCCTGGTCCTTTTTTTTTTTTTTTTTTTTTTTTTTTTTTTTTGCTCCTCGCATTTTTCGCACCTTTTCATGCTCCTCGCATTTTTCACACCTTTTCATGCTCCCCGCATTTTTCACACCTTTTCATGCTCCTCGCATTTTTCGCACCTTTTCATGCTCCTGGTCCTTTTTTTTTTTTTTTTTTTTTTTTGCTCCTCGCATTTTTCACACCTTTTCATGCTCCTGGTCCTTTTTTTTTTTTTTTTTTTTTTGCTCCTCGCATTTTTCGCACCTTTTCATGCTCCTCGCATTTTTCGCACCTTTTCATGCTCGTCGCATTTTTCGCACCTTTTCATGCTCGTCGCCTTTTTCGCACCTTTTCATGCTCGTCGCATTTTTCGCACCTTTTCATGCTCCTGGTCTTTTTTTTTTTTTTTTTTGCTCCTCGCATTTTTCACACCTTTTCATGCTCCTGGTCCTTTTTTTTTTTTTTTTTTTTTTTTTTTTTTTTGCTCCTCGCATTTTTCACACCTTTTCATGCTCCTGGTCCTTTTTTTTTTTTTTTTTCTCCTCGCATTTTTCACACCTCTTCATGCTCGTCGCATTTTTCGCACCTTTTCATGTTCCTGGTCCTTTTTTTTTTTTTTTTTGCTCCTCGCATTTTTCACACCTTTTCATGCTCCCCGCATTTTTCACACCTTTTCATGCTCCTCGCATTTTTCGCACCTTTTCATGCTCCTGGTCCTTTTTTTTTTTTTTTTTTTTTTTTGCTCCTCGCATTTTTCACACCTTTTCATGCTCCTGGTCCTTTTTTTTTTTTTTTTTCTCCTCGCATTTTTCACACCTCTTCATGCTCGTCGCATTTTTCACACCTTTTCATGCCCCTGGTCTTTCTTTCTTTCTTTTTTTTTTTTTTTTTTGCTCCTCGCATTTTTCACACCTCTTCATGCTCCTCGCATTTTTCACATCTTTTCATGCTCGTCGCATTTTTCACACCTTTTCATGCTCCTGGTCCTTTTTTTTTTTTTTTTTTTTTTTTTTTTTTTGCTCCTCGCATTTTTCACACCTCTTCATGCTCCTCGCATTTTTCACATCTTTTCATGCTCGTCGCATTTTTCACACCTTTTCATGCTCCTGGTCCTTTTTTTTTTTTTTTTTTTTTTTTTTTTTGCTCCTCGCATTTTTCACACCTTTTCATGCTCGTCGCATTTTTCGCACCTTTTCATGCTCGTCGCATTTTTCGCACCTTTTCATGCTCGTCGCATTTTTCGCACCTTTTCATGCTCGTCGCATTTTTCGCACCTTTTCATGCTCGTCGCATTTTTCGCACCTTTTCATGCTCGTCGCATTTTTCGCACCTTTTCATGCTCGTCGCATTTTTCGCACCTTTTCATGCTCGTCGCATTTTTCGCACCTTTTCATGCTCCTGGTCCTTTTTTTTTTTTTTTTTTTTTTTTTTTTTTTTTGCTCCTCAAATTTTTCACACCTTTTCATGCTCCTCGCATTTTTCGCACCTTTTCATGCTCCTGGTTCTTTTTTTTTTTTTTTTTTTTTGCTCCTCGCCTTTTTCGCACCTTTTCATGCTCGTCGCATTTTTCGCACCTTTTCATGCTCCTGGTCTTTTTTTTTTTTTTTTTTGCTCCTCGCATTTTTCACACCTCTTCATGCTCCTCGCATTTTTCACATCTTTTCATGCTCGTCGCATTTTTCACACCTTTTCATGCTCCTGGTCCTTTTTTTTTTTTTTTTTTTTTTTTTTTTTTGCTCCTCGCATTTTTCACACCTCTTCATGCTCCTCGCATTTTTCACATCTTTTCATGCTCGTCGCATTTTTCACACCTTTTCATGCTCCTGGTCCTTTTTTTTTTTTTTTTTTTTTTTTTTTTTTTTGCTCCTCGCATTTTTCGCACCTTTTCATGCTCGTCGCATTTTTCGCACCTTTTCATGCTCGTCGCATTTTTCGCACCTTTTCATGCTCCTGGTCCTTTTTTTTTTTTTTTTTGCTCCTCGCATTTTTCACACCTTTTCATGCTCCCCGCATTTTTCACACCTTTTCATGCTCCTCGCATTTTTCGCACCTTTTCATGCTCCTGGTCCTTTTTTTTTTTTTTTTTTTTTTTTGCTCCTCGCATTTTTCACACCTTTTCATGCTCCTGGTCCTTTTTTTTTTTTTTTTTTGCTTCTCGCATTTTTCACACCTTTTCATGCTCCTTGCTCTTTTTTTTTTTTTTTTTTTTTTTTGCTCCTCGCATTTTTCACACCTTTTCATGCTCCTGGTCCTTTTTTTTTTTTTTTTTTTTTTTTTTTTTTTTGCTCCTCGCATTTTTCGCACCTTTTCATGCTCCTCGCTTTTTTCACATCTTTTCATGCTCCCCGCATTTTTCACACCTTTTCATGCTCCTCGCATTTTTCACACATCTTCATGCTTCTCGCATTTTTCACAACTTTTCATGCTCCTCGCATTTTTCACACCTTTTCATGCTCCTGGTCTTTTTTTTTTTTTTGCTCCTCGCATTTTTCACACCTTTTCATGCTCCTGGTCTTTCTTTTTTTTTTTTTTTTTTTGCTCCTCGCATTTTTCACACCTTTTCATGCTCTTGGTCTTTTTTTTCTCTTTTGCTCCTCGCATTTTTCACACCTTTTCATGCTCCTGGTCTTTCTTTTTTTTTTTTTGCTCCTCGCATTTTTCACACCTTTTCATGCTCCTGGTCTTTTTTTTTTTTTTGCTCCTCGCATTTTTCACACCTTTTCATGCTCCTGGTCTCTTTTTTTTTTTTTGCTCCTCGCATTTTTCACACCTTTTCATGCTCCTGGTCTTTTTTTTTTTTTTTTGCTCCTCACATTTTTCACACCTTTTCTTGCTCTTGGTCTTTTTTTTTTTTTTTGCTCCTCGCATTTTTCACACCATTTCATGCTCCTGGTCTTTTTTTTTTTTTTTTGCTCCTCGCATTTTTCACACCTTTTCATGCTCCTGGTCTTTTTTTTTTTTTTGCTCCCCGCATTTTTTACACCTTTTCATGCTCCTGGTCTTTTTTTTTTTTTTTGCTCCTCGCATTTTTCACACCTTTTCATGCTCCTGGTCCTTTTTTTTTTTTTTTTTTTTTTTTTTTTTTTTTGCTCCTCGCATTTTTCACACCTTTTCATGCTCCTGGTCCTTTTTTTTTTTTTTTTTCTCCTCGCATTTTTCACTCCTCTTCATGCTCGTCGCATTTTTCGCACCTTTTCATGCTCCTGGTCCTTTTTTTTTTTTTTTTTGCTCCTCGCATTTTTCACACCTTTTCATGCTCCCCGCATTTTTCACACCTTTTCATGCTCCTCGCATTTTTCGCACCTTTTCATGCTCCTGGTCCTTTTTTTTTTTTTTTTTTTTTTTTGCTCCTCGCATTTTTCACACCTTTTCATGCTCCTGGTCCTTTTTTTTTTTTTTTTTCTCCTCGCATTTTTCACACCTCTTCATGCTCGTCGCATTTTTCACACCTTTTCATGCCCCTGGTCTTTCTTTCTTTCTTTTTTTTTTTTTTTTTTGCTCCTCGCATTTTTCACACCTCTTCATGCTCCTCGCATTTTTCACATCTTTTCATGCTCGTCGCATTTTTCACACCTTTTCATGCTCCTGGTCCTTTTTTTTTTTTTTTTTTTTTTTTTTTTTGCTCCTCGCATTTTTCACACCTCTTCATGCTCCTCGCATTTTTCACATCTTTTCATGCTCGTCGCATTTTTCACACCTTTTCATGCTCCTGGTCCTTTTTTTTTTTTTTTTTTTTTTTTTTTTTTGCTCCTCGCATTTTTCACACCTTTTCATGCTCGTCGCATTTTTCGCACCTTTTCATGCTCGTCGCATTTTTCGCACCTTTTCATGCTCGTCGCATTTTTCGCACCTTTTCATGCTCGTCGCATTTTTCGCACCTTTTCATGCTCGTCGCATTTTTCGCACCTTTTCATGCTCGTCGCATTTTTCGCACCTTTTCATGCTCGTCGCATTTTTCGCACCTTTTCATGCTCGTCGCATTTTTCGCACCTTTTCATGCTCCTGGTCCTTTTTTTTTTTTTTTTTTTTTTTTTTTTTTTGCTCCTCAAATTTTTCACACCTTTTCATGCTCCTCGCATTTTTCGCACCTTTTCATGCTCCTGGTTCTTTTTTTTTTTTTTTTTTTTTGCTCCTCGCCTTTTTCGCACCTTTTCATGCTCGTCGCATTTTTCGCACCTTTTCATGCTCCTGGTCTTTTTTTTTTTTTTTTTTGCTCCTCGCATTTTTCACACCTCTTCATGCTCCTCGCATTTTTCACATCTTTTCATGCTCGTCGCATTTTTCACACCTTTTCATGCTCCTGGTCCTTTTTTTTTTTTTTTTTTTTTTTTTTTTTTTGCTCCTCGCATTTTTCACACCTCTTCATGCTCCTCGCATTTTTCACATCTTTTCATGCTCGTCGCATTTTTCACACCTTTTCATGCTCCTGGTCCTTTTTTTTTTTTTTTTTTTTTTTTTTTTTTTTTGCTCCTCGCATTTTTCACACCTTTTCATGCTCCTGGTCCTTTTTTTTTTTTTTTTTCTCCTCGCATTTTTCACACCTCTTCATGCTCGTCGCATTTTTCGCACCTTTTCATGCTCCTGGTCCTTTTTTTTTTTTTTTTTGCTCCTCGCATTTTTCACACCTTTTCATGCTCCCCGCATTTTTCACACCTTTTCATGCTCCTCGCATTTTTCGCACCTTTTCATGCTCCTGGTCCTTTTTTTTTTTTTTTTTTTTTTTTGCTCCTCGCATTTTTCACACCTTTTCATGCTCCTGGTCCTTTTTTTTTTTTTTTTTTTTTTTTTTTTTTTTTGCTCCTCGCATTTTTCACACCTTTTCATGCTCCTGGTCCTTTTTTTTTTTTTTTTTCTCCTCGCATTTTTCACACCTCTTCATGCTCGTCGCATTTTTCGCACCTTTTCATGCTCCTGGTCCTTTTTTTTTTTTTTTTTGCTCCTCGCATTTTTCACACCTTTTCATGCTCCCCGCATTTTTCACACCTTTTCATGCTCCTCGCATTTTTCGCACCTTTTCATGCTCCTGGTCCTTTTTTTTTTTTTTTTTTTTTTTTGCTCCTCGCATTTTTCACACCTTTTCATGCTCCTGGTCCTTTTTTTTTTTTTTTTTCTCCTCGCATTTTTCACACCTCTTCATGCTCGTCGCATTTTTCACACCTTTTCATGCCCCTGGTCTTTCTTTCTTTCTTTTTTTTTTTTTTTTTGCTCCTCGCATTTTTCACACCTCTTCATGCTCCTCGCATTTTTCACATCTTTTCATGCTCGTCGCATTTTTCACACCTTTTCATGCTCCTGGTCCTTTTTTTTTTTTTTTTTTTTTTTTTTTTTTTGCTCCTCGCATTTTTCACACCTCTTCATGCTCCTCGCATTTTTCACATCTTTTCATGCTCGTCGCATTTTTCACACCTTTTCATGCTCCTGGTCCTTTTTTTTTTTTTTTTTTTTTTTTTTTTTGCTCCTCGCATTTTTCACACCTTTTCATGCTCGTCGCATTTTTCGCACCTTTTCATGCTCGTCGCATTTTTCGCACCTTTTCATGCTCGTCGCATTTTTCGCACCTTTTCATGCTCGTCGCATTTTTCGCACCTTTTCATGCTCGTCGCATTTTTCGCACCTTTTCATGCTCGTCGCATTTTTCGCACCTTTTCATGCTCGTCGCATTTTTCGCACCTTTTCATGCTCGTCGCATTTTTCGCACCTTTTCATGCTCCTGGTCCTTTTTTTTTTTTTTTTTTTTTTTTTTTTTTTTGCTCCTCAAATTTTTCACACCTTTTCATGCTCCCCGCATTTTTCACACCTTTTCATGCTCCTCGCATTTTTCGCACCTTTTCATGCTCCTGGTCCTTTTTTTTTTTTTTTTTTTTTTTTTGCTCCTCGCATTTTTCACACCTTTTCATGCTCCTGGTCCTTTTTTTTTTTTTTTTTGCTCCTCGCATTTTTCACACCTTTTCATGCTCCCCGCATTTTTCACACCTTTTCATGCTCCTCGCATTTTTCGCACCTTTTCATGCTCCTGGTCCTTTTTTTTTTTTTTTTTTTTTTTTTGCTCCTCGCTTTTTTCCCCCCTTTTCTTGTTCCTCGTCTTTTTTTTTTTTTTTTTTTTGCTCCTCGCTTTTTTCGCACCTTTTCATGCTCCTGGTCCTTTTTTTTTTTTTTTTTTTTTTTGCTCCTCGCATTTTTCGCACCTTTTCATGCTCCTCGCATTTTTCGCACATTTTCATGCTCGTCGCATTTTTCGCACCTTTTCTTGCTCGTCGCATTTTTCGCACCTTTTCATGCTCCTGGTCCTTTTTTTTTTTTTTTTTTTTTTTTTTTTTTGCTCCTCGCATTTTTCGCACCTTTTCATGCTCCTCGCATTTTTCACACCTTTTCATGCTCCCCGCATTTTTCACACCTTTTCATGCTCCTGGTCCTTTTTTTTTTTTTTTTTTTTTTTTTTTTTTTTTGCTCCTCGCATTTTTCGCACCTTTTCATGCTCCTCGCATTTTTCACACCTTTTCATGCTCCCCGCATTTTTCACACCTTTTCATGCTCCTCGCATTTTTCGCACCTTTTCATGCTCCTGGTCGTTTTTTTTTTTTTTTTTTTTTTTTGCTCCTCGCATTTTTCACACCTTTTCATGCTCCTCGCATTTTTCGCACCTTTTCATGCTCCTGGTCCTTTTTTTTTTTTTTTTTTTTTTGCTCCTCGCATTTTTCGCACCTTTTCATGCTCCTCGCATTTTTCGCACATTTTCATGCTCGTCGCATTTTTCGCACCTTTTCATGCTCGTCGCATTTTTCGCACCTTTTCATGCTCCTGGTCCTTTTTTTTTTTTTTTTTTGCTCCTCGCATTTTTCACACCTTTTCATGCTCCCCGCATTTTTCACACCTTTTCATGCTCCTCGCATTTTTCGCACCTTTTCATGCTCCTGGTCCTTTTTTTTTTTTTTTTTTTTTTTTGCTCCTCGCATTTTTCACACCTTTTCATGCTCCGCGCATTTTTCACACCTTTTCATGCTCCTGGTCCTTTTTTTTTTTTTTTTTTTTTTTTTTTTTTTGCTCCTCGCTTTTTTCCCCCCTTTTCATGCTCCTGGTCCTTTTTTTTTTTTTTTTTTTTTTTTTTTTTTTTGCTCCTCGCCTTTTTCGCACCTTTTCATGCTCGTCGCATTTTTCGCACCTTTTCATGCTCCTGGTCTTTTTTTTTTTTTTTTTTGCTCTTCGCATTTTTCACACCTTTTCATGCTCCTCGCATTTTTCACACCTTTTCATGCTCCTGGTCCTTTTTTTTTTTTTTTTCTCCTCGCATTTTTCACACCTCTTCATGCTCGTCGCATTTTTCACACCTTTTCATGCTCGTCGCATTTTTCACACCTTTTCATGCTCCTGGTCCTTTTTTTTTTTTTTTTTTTTTTTTTTTTTTGCTCCTCGCATTTTTCACACCTTTTCATGCTCCTCGCATTTTTCACACCTCTTCATGCTCGTCGCATTTTTCACATCTTTTCATGCTCGTCGCATTTTTCACACCTTTTCATGCTCCTGGTCCTTTTTTTTTTTTTTTTTTTTTTTTTTTTTTGCTCCTCGCATTTTTCACACCTTTTCATGCTCGTCGCATTTTTCGCACCTTTTCATGCTCGTCGCATTTTTCGCACCTTTTCATGCTCGTCGCATTTTTCGCACCTTTTCATGCTCGTCGCATTTTTCGCACCTTTTCATGCTCGTCGCATTTTTCGCACCTTTTCATGCTCGTCGCATTTTTCGCACCTTTTCATGCTCGTCGCATTTTTCGCACCTTTTCATGCTCGTCGCTTTTTTCGCACCTTTTCATGCTCCTGGTCCTTTTTTTTTTTTTTTTTTTTTTGCTCCTCGC